>NW_019525288.1:2082190-2234870 GCF_002814215.2 Seriola lalandi dorsalis
TCCCGCCCTTCCCCCACTTCCACACACCTCCCTGTCAAACTCACACACACGCACGCACACACACACAATTCTGATGTTCCCCCTATCATCTTCTATCAGAGAGGCAAGATAACCTCAGAGCCAATGACAAACTTTGACAAATGGCTTGTCTCCAAGCACCTGCGAGAAGATGGAACTGACAGACTCCTTCACCTTTCCTCTTCCTCCAAGCCTTGGGCTGTGCCAAGCAGGCATAAGTGATATACTGTAGGACATGGCTGGGTGTAAGTCATGCTCCTTCCGTTTCCTCCAGATTGTGAGGGTCTCCATCTATCATTGTCAGTCACCTCTCTCTCTTTGCCTCTGTCCGTCTCACACGCTCTGTCTGTCCTATGAGCCTTGTCTCTTTACTCATTCACCCAAAGGTCACTCTTCCATTCTTCCATCCCCAATGTTTCCTCCTTTCCGCCACTGGAGCAGTCTGCAGATATCTATAGCACTGTACAGATGGCTGGTAATCTGGCCTGGGGTCATTATGAATCCTAGCCAGGGCCCTGACCGACGGCTACTCTCCCCTTCTGTCAGTCCATCTCCACAAACGTTGTATAAAATGAGCCATTCATCTACATTTCCAGACATTTGGTTTTTCTTGGCAAATACAGCTCGGCTATTTTGCCTGGAATCCATACACTTTATTTCAGCAGACAAAGATGGATTTGTGCTTGAGTTATTGATAAACTACATAGATACACAGACACAGACACACACACACATACACACACACACACACACACACACACACACACATCAGTGATTACCCCACTATTTTGTGAGCTACTTTATCATAAGGTTCTAATTGAGCAGTTCAGTGCTGAAACACTGAACATTAAAGATTTTACATGCCACCTGGCAAAACTGTGATGTAGTTTCTAAGTAGCATTAAGACAAAAGTAAAATTCAGAGTCGTGTGAATAATTTAGTTTAATTTTAAAAATGTCAGATGGGAATCATGATCTGCCATGAGTCCTCAGCTCCTGCACCCCCCCACCCCGCCTCTGTCTTTACAGTGTATCTGCTTTTCATAATCTCAGCACCCTCCATGCATCATGCATTCACGCCGTTGCCTCCTGTTCTCCCTCTTCCCCTCATTATCCTGCCATGTGCCGTGTCCCTCCGCCAACCTCGGTCTCTGTTTAATGCAGTCACCTGACAGCCTCCCGTAGTCTCCGCTGTCCTTCCTCCCAGTGTTCATCACGGTGTGACATTACTGACCTTCACTGGACGTTGTTTCCATTAGTTTGACAAATCTGGTGCGTCAAAGAAGCTTTGTTGACATGCAGGTGGAGAATCACCACTGAATGGATTCCTCATAATGAAAATGCCAGAAGAAGTGATGGTGTTTGTTAGGGGTTGGCAATTAGGTTCAGTCAAGGGCCACTGTTTTCTCCACTATTTCAACACCATTTCACAGGTGCAAGACTATGTTTAGAACATATGTGTCTGTCGACTGCTTTCGCCAACACCTAACATATGTGGTTAGTCAACGCTCTCTCCTCCAAATTACATGTATATGAAACATAATTTGCAATGGAAAAAATAGTTCTGTAGGAAACATGCAGCTTAATTACTGTATATGTAGTGGCACTTAATGGCTTTTTTTGTCCTTATAAAGTCAGTGTTCCAATGCAGGAAGTAGTGTGGCATTACAAAGCAGAAAAAACTGTTGTATCAGCATTTTAAATATTTAACCAACACCACAATGTTTCCCTACCCACAACCATAAAAACCATAAATACCCATAAAAGCAAATTAAAAAAAAGAATTGACTGTTAAATGTTTTGCAGCCACATAAACTATAAACATTTTGTGTTTTCAGGGGACATTTAGCATGTTTCATCATTGTGGTGATAAGAAACATAAACTACTAGGTTGGATTACGCTTCTAAATGTATTAATTTTTAGTTGTATATAAATGTATTTTATATGAGATACAGATGAGTTGGTGTTGGTGTGTGTGTGTGTGTGTGTGTGTGTGTGTGTGTGTGTGTGTGTGTGTGTGTGTGCGTGCAGAGAGATGCATTGGTGAAACTGCTGGAGGCAGCGTGTCATTCCCAGTGTGGATGAGAGAAAACGTATGACTACACAAGGAAATGGTAGAGCCCCGTGAACAGATGACCTGGTGATAAGACACTTTAATTTGTATTTCTCAGTGTGAATTTTGTGTGTGTGTGTGTGTGTGTGTGCGCGCGCGTGTGTGTGTGCGTGCGTGTGTGTGCGTGCGTGCGCGTGCACCTGCGCTCTGTAATGGGACTATGAGATTACATTTTATTTAGTGTCTCATGGTTCGCTGCTGTTGCGAAATCACACCTTTATAATCCTGCCTCGCCTCAGAGTTATTCTCTATGCTATTACTTTTCTTTAAATACCCAGAAATCTAATTCAGATGTTGTTTTAACACCTCTAATGCAGAGCAGAATGTTTAGGTAAAATACAAATTTTGTGCTAAATGTTTCCCATTGTGAGACCCTGATCTTTGTTAAACCATACAGCAGTAATTTAGCTGAAGTAAAGAAAGCTCTGCGCCTTGCAAAAAGTGTGGTATGTGTTTGTTTGGGTGTGTGTCAAAGAGAGTGTGACAGAGAGAGTGAAACTGATTTTTACAGTTTTTCTTTTTCTTCAGGGCACTGTGTTTTTAAGGTTCATATCTCCCAAGTGTCTCACAATATGTCCTTCTTTTTAAGTCAGTGAGGAAGCCTTTCTCATGATCAGTCCACAAACCGCAAAGGGCAAGGTTGTGACTTCTGTATCCTATTGCCTATCCTTCCTCCAAGCGTGCACTTGATCTTAACGCAGAAAGACAGTGCAAACAGCTTCGCTCAGATCTGAGCCAGGATGTGCAAGCAAGCCTGCCCTTCCTCTGCCGTTACCAACCATGGAACTTGATTTCTTTTGTGAAGTGTGTGTACTCAGACCATAGCCTCCATAACACATTGCAAATCTACTCTCGGCTTTCTTGAAGGACAATGCGCATTTGCTCTTTCGCAATAGATATGCTTCTCATAACAGCAGTCAGTGGAACAACAGTGAGGTATGCCCTTTCCATGACAGAACCCTCATTCATCATGAAGACAAAGATCCCAAGTTTATTTCCACTCCACTTCTTAGATTTACGTGAGAAGATTGCACCTTGAAGTGAGACTATACTCTCTTAAAATCTGTGGAGTTTTTACTGTTTCAACTTTACAGCCACTAGCTATCAGCCAGTGATGCATTTCATTCACACTGTACAGCTTTATTGACAGATTTGACCATAGCAGTGACTAAACATTTTCTTTTTTTTTACAGATATCTGGCCTCATGTGGTATAATCTTGAAATGCCTGCAGTTAAAATGAATACATTTTCTTTCACCCCTCATTAATGACACTCATTAAGACCACACTACTTTGAGCTGTGCTATAACCATGACTTTCATATCAGATTTTTGATCAAGACAAAACAGCTACACATAACACATCAGTCTTAAAAAAAACAAAACAAAAAAAACCAAAAACGCAATAGTTACACTCCATTTTGGACGATTAAGTGAGGATTCGGTGCCTTTTGTGGCTTTAATCAATAACTGGCTCGTTTCACTGAAAAAAAAACTTGCCACACAGAATTTGAGTTAAAGACGATTTTGCTTCATTTTTTCAGTCCAACAGAGAAGTGGCTGGTTGAGTGAACGTGAGTCTGGGAGCTGTATTCTCATCTGCACTGCCCATGATAGCAGTAAGATACATAATGATGTTATTTTACAAAAGTGCAATCTTTAGGCGGAATCAGGGAAATGGCATCCATAAGTGAGTGAGTATACATTGATATATATATATATATATATATATATATATATACACACACACACACACACACACACACACACACACACCACTATCGTCACCATCACACCTGATTTTTGTATGCTTTATAGCCTCGCAGCGACTGTGTTTACCTATTCAGGGTGTGCGTTGCTGATAGATGACAACAGCCAAGCTGAGAATGGTGATGAGGTTTTGTTTGTGGCATAATGCAGAGCCAGGTATCAGCAAATACAAGGGACCTGTCATTATCTAAAACACCATATTTCCCCTGAGGTACTCTGAAAGATACAGAACACTTGCAGACATGGTTTCTCACTCTCTTTCTCTCTCTCTCCCTCCCAATCTCACTCACATGCTTCCACATAACACACAATAATTAATTTAGCAGAAACAGTGATGCATTATTTGTTAAGTTATGCTGTGTTCTGAACTGAATGAACAGTGCATTTCACATCTCCAGGGACCTTGTTGTTATCTGTGCATGTTGTTAGGGCTAGATGCTTGTAAGGCTATTATAAACTCAAAAGTTGTGTGTGTGAAAGTTTGTATCTTGATATACATACCTGCCTTAAGGGATATTTTTCACTCAATCTTCAATCATTTCAGCACTCAAGTAAGCATACTCCTCCATAATGATTTACTGTGTGGAGTTTTGGCTAAAATATGGACTGTAGAGTTGTGACATGACAGCCGAAAAAAAAGAGCTCCCACTGAGAATGTTTAAAAACAAAAATCTGACATGTCACATTAGGGGGAATTGTTAAAGGTTTCACACACCAGCTATTTTCTGTGCTGCCTGTAATATGGTTCTATTTAGGATGCTGTTTTTCTTTCCCCCCTCCTGCATCCCCTTCCCCTCTCTCCCTCTGTGATCCATATCATTGTTCCCCGGAGAGGGAAGAAAGGTGACAAACAAACCTATTCATCATCAGCAGGTTCTCCTGGCTAAACTGTTATCCGAGCTGAACTCTCTAAACTTTTCCCAGTGGCCTATTGTTTACGGCCGCATCCTCTAAATTTACACCCACCGTTTGTTTTATGAAGTGTCCATGGAGGGTAAGAAAGGCAGATAGAGGCCTGATGTCAGCATATTTCCCTGTCCTGCATCTATACTGTGATGTATGGTTGAACAGAGCCTCTGTTAGAGCCCTCCTTCTTCATTTTTCTTAACATGGTGCTATTGTTTTATACTACCTAGTTTTAGAAATACAACATCATCCTATTACTAAGCACTCTGAGGAGGGCTTATTGTAAATGATTGGAGGTTATTCAGAGGACCAAAAGGGAGGGAGGGGAGTTATACTTGGATCCGGAGGAGGGAGCAGTGGGGAGAGAAGAAATCCAGGAGCCTTATTGGCTTCAGAGATAAACAGTGGCACTTTATGAACTACTATCGTCAAACTTCTGCATTCAGTGTAATGAAGTCAAGCTGCCGTGTAACAGCTTCGATTTAGGGCGAGTTCATTATCTGTAATTGTTTCCTTTTTATTTGTTGAGCTTTTGTGTCTTAGACACACTAAAAGCAAATGCAGATCATTTCGAATGGTTTGTATTCAACTAACGTTCGACTCACAGCGCGACATCAGCATTAGCAGCCCATAGTTGTTTACTGAAAAGTCATGCAGGGGTGTAGCAGAGTCTAAATTTTACTCAATAAACCCTAACGCACTGACGACACAAGCAGACTGGTCTGTTTTTAAATTTCACTCAAACAATACACATTAGCACCAAAGCCATTGTCTGTGAGTCCTTTTTAATCAAAGTCCGAATTGTCACAGTGACAAATTGAATTAATTCCAATTTTGCTCCCTCTGAGTGACAAGATTCCATTATACTCATGGGCAGGCTGTCTGCAAATTGTATTATGACCTGATGTCTCCATGTGTATTTCCAAAGCACCCTTTGAAACACAGGCGATGGTGTAACCAAATGATTAATTGCCATGGAGGAAACAATGTGTTGTGTTGTTAATATTATCTCTGCCATTCCAGAAAACTCTGAAAGGGTTAAATGTTCTGCATTTGCTACATCATCATGTATTGTACTGTGTATACAAGATTTATCAAATATATTTGTGCAGTGGGTTATTATTGAGTCTTCACACTTGAATTACCTAATATCAAGTAGCTAGACCTGAAAATTAGAGCAAGGAATGACAAACGATTAAGACTTAGGAAAAGAAGAGGATATCATGCCAGATTTAAAACATCAATCAACTCCTTTCCCTGAGATGCTCTTTGAGTGTGAAGCTGGGTATAGGTGAGATAAAGGCGTAGTATTTGACAAAGATTTCTATCAACTTACACTTTTCTTCTCACTATTACCCAGCTGCCTTTTAATAAATGGAGTGCTGGATCAATGAATGACCGTATCCAGCAGAGAATCGCCGTGCAGAGACATTCAAAGACTGCTGAAAAATTAAAGAATCCTCTCTGTGTCTTTTTTTTTTTCTTTCCATCTGTCTTCAGTTCATTCTTTCTTTCCTTCATATCACCGACGCACTTCATACCTCCAGAGTATCCGGCCCAGAAAAGCCTGACTATCTAAAATGATCCATCATTGTAAATCTGCCAGCTGTTGTTACAATAAGTGCTCTCGGTACCTGTTTATGACGTCTCTCCAGATGTCTCTCAGATGCAGCAGGCATGCAGCGCATTCACAAATCCTCAGCACCCTAGTTGCAACAAATTAAATGACTATTTGTTAAGTTTGAACCCTTCAATTTATTTAAATCATAAAACAAAGACTCTATCATTTCTATAAATTTACTTTATTTTCAGAATCCTGAAACGTGTTTGCATAGGTAACATGTTGGGTTGTCATCCCGCCTCCTCATTCACTGCCGTGAGGCTCTTAGCTGTAGTGATGCAGTGCCTGTCTTTGAAAAGGCTATTCTGCATACACAATTGCTTTGTTGGACATATACCTTGTGGCAAGCTTTCTGCTGATGTAGTAGTATTGCAGACAGATGCAGGGGTTACTCTACTCAAACAGGGTCAACATCTCCCCTGTGGTGCTTTAGTGTCCAGCTACCAACTGGGAACAGAGAGGCAGAAAAACACTGGTGTTTATGTGTGTGTGTGTGCGCAACAAATCAAGAGAACACATGGTGAGGAAGCCTTTTCGACGTGACTCTGTTGCAATTAGTGCTCAAAACCCAGCACATACAGTGCAGCCATTAAGTTTACATATATGCATAACATTTTTATAAACAACAGGGAAGCGCTGAAAAATGTGTGCATGTCCCTCGTCTGAGTGCCAGTTGGTGTTATAGGACTCTGACCTTTTGCTGACAGGGTAGGAGAAAAAACATGTGTAGTCCCCAGCTGCTTTGACACAGTGATGTCCAAAAGGCCTACATGAGGGCTATTCAGCCTTTGGGAACCAGCAGGGGGCAGGGCGAGGGGGTCCAGATGTGTGAACACCCTGGAGCGATTCGTCAACCATGGCCTTGGATGACATGACCTACCCTTGGGGCAGGACGCAAGTTTGGTACAGTATACTGCTGTACAGGGAGTGCACTGGTGGCTTTGGATGAGTGTGTGTGTGTGTGTGTGTGTGTGTGTGTGTGTGTGTGTGTGTGTGTGTAGCTGAGCAGTCACATATGAGACGAGTCACACACACTGCAGAAGCCTAATGGCACAGAGGATTTCTCCAGTGCAGCTCATCTGGAAGCCTTGTGCTGTCTGGATGAGACAGAATAGCAGACAAGTGCGGTTTGGAGACAAAAGTTAGTTCATCAGCATGAAATACTGTGCTGAGTGAGTGCCCTTTTGACTATTTTGAGTCTACTGTACCTTATGAACTACAGCACACAGGATGCCATTAGAGAAGGAGATTGCTTTTTAAGTGCTATCAGTACAGAGTACACTGTTTAATCTGAGGAGATTTATGGAAGGCAATCACCCAAGTAAAAATTGTAGATGCCATTTATCAGGGAGAATGGAAATTACAGCCATAATTTTCACAACCGGACACAGATGAGACCTTATAACCACATAAACCCCCCTCGAGGTCCCTGGGCTCGTTTTTTTAATGTTCCTTCTCTGTGTTAGTGTGACCTGGAGGACTGACTGCCTGACTAGCTTTCCACATCCCACCCCAGGTCTGCTCATTACCCAGCCCTCCCCTTCAAAGTGTCCCAATGTGAGAGGGACTAGTTTATGAACAGGAACAGAGGCTGTCTGGGCTGCTGTGATTTTGTCATGAAGTGTATTTGGCATGCTGTTGTTTTTTTTTTCTTTGTTTTTTTTTTTTTTTTTTTTTTTTTAACAACTGAAAAATGCTGAATATTGTTTGTCTATCCCATAATGCCTCCCCAGTGTGCCATCACCAACGTTAAGAATGGAGGATGTAAGGGTAGCTCTGCCTCAGCCAAGTACACTACACTGCTGTAAGTACTAAGCGTCTGCATATTTTAAGTGCTTTTAGGAGGATAAGATAAGAATAACAGAGAGTGAGGAAGATGGGTTTAGGGTGTGGCGGGACCAATACCTCTCTCCCCACCTTCCTGAAAGCCTTGGTGCCTTTGAGCCTCCTCCCTGATGAATAACCATGTCACACAAAAATGGATGTTTCAAGTAAAAGCACCCTGAAAATACAGTTTAGAACAGCACGGCAGATGAAATAGGCTGTAAAATGGACCATCCATCATATTGTCTAACAAAAAGTGACACATGGGGAAGGGATTTAAGGCACTTTTCATTAGGCTTCTGCAGCACTGGCTATCCAGATCACAAGACTAAATAATGACCTCTGCACCAAAAGTTTTTTTCCAACAAATGGGAGACAGAAGACATACTGTACTCCATACTCTCTCCATCTCTCTCTCTCTCTCTCTCCCTCTCTCTCTCTCTCACACACACACTCTATCTCTCTCCCTACAGGAAATAAAATGCCATCTATTTTCCCTCTGCCTGTCTGCCTGTTCTTTATATAAATCCCTGCTCTCTGGCCGAAGACAGTGAATGATATAGATTGTTCTTGGAAATGTACAGCAGCACAGCCCTGGAAGAGAATTTCCACAATAAGTGTCCTTGACTTGAAATCTATTGAGACTGCTTGGTTCGGAAGACAAAATTATTTTCGGGGGTCTGGCAAAGTTCCTATGAAAGGAATACATTTGATACATCCTCTAGTGAATCCTGCCGGCATGAGAGCTGATGAACGCATTGATCTGCACGTGTGCTGCTGATATATAATTATGATGACGTGACTGAGGATTTTTGCACCATCTTTTAAACAAGCCGGGTGTGAATAAATCACAGTTCATGACAGTTCACTGAATAACCTCACCACCTGTCTTGTTTACAGACTTTAGGCATGTATATGTCTGTGCAGGTATAAACCACCATTTATTGCCAAACTTCATCTGACAGCTGAACAGCTCTTTTTTCTTAACACTTAAGATGTGTAAGTGAATAATTAAGCATAACCTTTTACCTCACTTGCATGAATTATACAAAAAGGCATAATTAGTCTGAAACGCCTGATTTAAATTTCCCTAAGCTCTGCTTTTGTTTTTGAAGTTCATTCGTTCTGAATTTGCCTTTAAAATTAAAAGGTTACAACATTGGAAATATAATTGATTAGGAAGCCCTTGCCAGCACCAACTGAGAAGTTTTGGCGCCTGGGTGGTTTGTCAGGTCTTTTGTAAATGTAGATTGAGGACGTGCTGCAGTGTAGGTCCTGTCTGGTAAAGATAGCCTATGCATTTTCAACTTTTTGCTGCTTCTTTCATGCTATGAAGGTTTTGTTAATTACAGCAAAGGATGTCCAACACAAGGTAAATCCAGACGAAAATCAAACAATGTATATCATGTCTAGAAAACATTCCTCATAATTAAAAAAAAAAGAGGCAGTGACGGAGATGTCAGTGTGGTAGCCTTTTTTCTGCCTTATAGTTAAAAGGCACTTCCATTACTTTAAAAGTATCATGCAGCACAGTCAGCAAAATTAGGATTATTAAACTGAATATTTATTCTGACATTAACCCCGGTAACACTGAAAATGTATCATTTATCCCCCCCCCCACCACTGCAAGGTCATAAAACTTTAATTTCTGTGAAACAAGGTTGTCAAAGACCAGTAGAAGATTCTTTAGTCATTGATTTATGAAATAGAATAGACTAATTACATACTGGATAAATGAACCATGGAAGAAGCGGAACATTTGCATTTAGCTTTCAAAAGAGAAAAGAGACAGTGTGTGTGTGCGTGTGCGAGTGCAAGGGAATATGCATGCTACTTCTTGCATCCTCTTTGTCTTACCCTGATCCATTTCAGGTCCATTGTATTGTCAGTTTGATTTATGTGGCGCCACACTTGCATCTCCCTACAATGTCAACCCTATGAAAAATATATGCAGCTGTTCATATAATGTGTGATGATATCAACGCTCTGATGAATGCCTTCACTTCGATCTCCCTAAATAAGATGACTCCCATCCAACCCATAGTGGCAGCCATTAGCAAGCCACTCGGCATGCCTGGAATGTTAATAGGATTAGCATTAGCATTTCATTCAGGTCTCCTACCTGTCTAGTATTAATGCTTTGATCTGCTCGCACAGAGAATAGATACTAGGCCTGTAACAAGGGCTAACACATGTCTTTGCTCCTACTGGTGCTAAGTACAACAAGAAAGGAGGACAGGTGGAAATGTGTACAGTTAAGATTAATTCATGTGTATTAGAATATAATCATGATGAGGGTGAACAACGGCTGAATAGGGGTTCAGTGTGGATTGACTGAAGGACAGTTCTCTCCTCTGGATTCCTACATAGAGGAAAACACACACACACACACTCTCTCACTCACTCACACGTGGCTACAGCTACATTAGCTCTTTCCCTGCAAAGCAGTTAGCAGCTTAACATGGCAATGAGAAGTTGGCTTTGAAGTTATGTGAATATTCACGTGGTCTCTGTCACAAACCACACACACATATATATACACACACACACACACACACACACACACACACACACACACACACAGATGAACATCAGACGCTGAAAAGACTAACATTCATTTCATGTTTAAATATACTCAATGCATCTATAAGGCAGAGAATAGAACGCATTCACAGGTCTGAAGCTCCACGATTTGAATAACAGATGAACACTTTCCTCTGTGTGCTGACCGTTGATGCTGCTCTGACCAGCGGCTGAGAAGATACATCAGTCATGAGATTAACTGCAACCCTCTGCCAATGTACTTAGCTGAAGAGAACTTGAATCTATCGAAGTGGCTCCCAGGGGTTGTTAAGACAAACAGCTCGGAGCTGTTGAAAATTGCGCACAGTGTCTCTTGTCAGGAATTTTTGCGAGCGTCGGGTGGCCTCCCTGACACTTGTCTAAACAGGGCGATGTGAGCAGTTCCAAGGTGAGTTTTTAGGTCGCTTGTCAGTTGGAATGACAGTGGCGAAGGAGATGGGGCCACACCAGAGGAGGCAAGTTGACTGTGTGTACAGAGGGCAACTTATGTTAAATGACAGCTAGTCACCCTCTCAGCCTCAACAGTTTGCCTCAGCTGACGAGTGCAGAGAAAATAAAGAAAAAAAGGAAAAATATGAAGAATTTGGTACGTAATAGACAAGATGAATTGAATTAATATAAAAGTAATGGTCCAGAAACTCTACAGGTTGATACTGATCATGGGATGTAATCACATTATATCTCACCTAAATTGGACTAGATTAACTTGTGCAAAATCCAAAATGATTGGAAGAGATGTTTAAAGAGATGTCTGTAAATGTATATCTATATTTTTCTCACTATCAGCAATAGCAACAACAATGAACTGATGCCACTAACAATAATTGCCCATGGAGCCGAAGTCTGATGTATCTTTTTCCTCTGCGCCACAGACCTCCATTACTGGCCAAAAACTATTAAAAACACATTAATGTCCCTTCATTACGATAAACGCATGTTCATTTTGAATCAAGCCTGAACACACCCTCCTGCTGCTGTAAAAATTCACTAGAACACCCATACACATCCACGACTGAAAATAGTCCTTGACAAATTTGTTCTTGTTTGAGTAGTTTGCTAAAAGTGCCCAGTTGTTTTTGGAAATTATTTAGCCTTTTAGAAATCATTTTAAAGATTCATGTCTTCAGTAAAAACAAATGTGTTTGAGGCTCAGAGCAAGACGATTTAAGAGAAGGGAAGTCAGTAAGTCTGTAGAGATGGATGCAGTTTTCATGGGATTTGTTAACAATAAAAAAAAGAATGAATACGGTCAGCCTTAGCCTTTAAGCAGATAACTGAATTGATTGTGATAACACAAAAAAAAACCTTCATGTCTGGCTAAAGCCTGGTTCATTTTGCATAGTAAATGTCACATTTCATTTAGCTCTCTACAATTACATCCTACTGTATGACTATTAGTAATTTGAAGAGAGGAAATTCTCCATTAAATAGTGGAGGTTAAGTGTGTTACCTCCTCCATCGTTCTTGCTCTAGCCTTTCTCCCCTTTTACTTGTGCCATGCACTTGAATGCGTACTGTACATCTATTCACACCCACACTCCATATATTACATTGCACACATTCACTATCTGGCTCTTTTTTTTTTTGTGGCTCCATCTCCCACACTGAGAACATACCTCTTATTCTCTCTGCCTGATCTCATGCCTGCTGATGAGGGGAAGAGAGGACCGTGGAGGGGTGGGGGAGGGGGCTGGGGTGGGACTTTGATTTGACCTGCAGGTGTTTCCCCGTGAGCACAAAGACCTCTCCACAGGTCGATAATGCACACACTAATGGCTGTGAAGTGACTGGCCAGGAATGAGAAATAGCCCTCATCAGTTAGGGTAATGGTGTCCCTGGGCCCTCTCAGCCCATTCAAGGGGAATACTGTCAGATCTGTGGGCTTTCTGTGTGTACCTGCTCATGTTAATTACAGACAGTGGCGGACAATCTCGTGTTTCATCGGGCCAATCCCTTAGTCGTATATCATCCTCATGAGGGTAGCAGCAGAGGGTGAGAATTAATAAAATAAGAGGGAACTCTTGAAAGTGAAGTGTGTAGAGAACTGTATGTGTGACTTATTTATTCACTGAGCCTTTGTTACATAGCATGAATATGCTTTCATCAGTCTGGTAAAAATTTGTAAAAAGAGTGGCGAGCTGGCTCTTTGTTTTTCAGCCCGATGCATGATGGTTAAGATTCATCAAATAGAAATGAACAGCTAAGCACAACATTAGTTATTCTGTGTCTTCAAATATTTAGTCTTTACAGTCAGTCAGTACATTCAAGTTAACATCCACATACTGGACTCTATAGTACTGTTGTAATTCATCAGCCAGCAAACAGTTTGTCCATGAAGATAAAAAGAACAATAAGTAACAGCTGAAGGACACTGAGAAAGCTGCTATCCTTTTCACCCAGTACTGCTGACTTGAGTAACAGAGCTATAACTCAGTTCTGCTCCATTGTGCTGGGACAGAGTAGAAGCCAATCTAACATCCAATAGTCTTTATTCTGCTACTTTGATCATCATGTTAATGGCTGAAAAGTAAAAGCTTTAGAAAAAGTCTGACATCAGCTTGATGCTCTCACGATAGGACTTGACACCGGGTTTAATTTCGAGACATTTTTAACATCTGAAGATCCCCGTGGTCATGACCGCACTTAGTAAAATGGAATAGCCACGATAATGATTTCAACAAAACGGCTCACCTCCTTCACCTCCAGTTCGACACTGAGAGTTGCCATCAGGCAGGACAGCTTGACATTATGCTAAAAATGGCATCACAGGTTGCGCGTCCTTGTGTCTTTGCACATGCAAGTCTCTGGATTTAAATGTACATGCAAGTTTGTCTCGGTACAGCGGGGTGTAGTGGGCATCATCGCTCTATTTTTGGCAACAGCGACAGATGCCTTGTTTACACAAATCATCACACAAAAGGAGGAGGGATTTTGGACTATATACTGCATCTTTATACTGTATATATATTTATACAGTGTGTGCATATATATATAAACACAGAAGATATATAGAGAAATATAAAGATATGCACGTTGATATATTGGTCTAGATATATATAAATAGTGTGTGTAGAAATTGGCCCACATGCAGCCCTGAGCACAGTTGGAGACTGAGTGGCTTGGTGAGTCAGATAATTGAATGAGTCAGCCGTGACGAGGCAAGCACATGCGTTGAGGGAACAAGAAGTATCTTTACTCTGAATAAAAAAGCAAGACAGGGAATGGACAAAAAGGCATGGATGTTGTGCATGTAACAAAAATGGTAGAGCAGTGAAACAGTGCTTTGCGCTCATGCCTCTACTTTCTGACCACGAAGAGGGGTATGGTATGACTATCTGTCATGCTTACCAAAAAGATCTTTGTCATCAAAACCGTTAAATATTGGCAAACAGTTGCTGATGTTCTAAGTCGCTGGGTAACATATTGTATCACTCATCAGAAGAATGATCATTAGTTTTCAGAGGTTAAGGGAATCTGAAGCACAGTGTAGACCCAATGTTATGCTCATACACTGACGGTCTTACAACAAATGAGGATTCAGATCAATACATTAATTCCTTTGCTTTAATTGCACTTATTTAACTTGCATGACTTTAAGTAGATTTTGCTTCCTTAATTATGCCTACCCCTAAACATCCAATATGCACTTGAATTTAATTAATGAGGAACAGTTAATTTTGTACCTGCATATCCGCTTTACCACCAAAATTACATATTCAGATCAGATGCCTTTTGGGATCACGGAACGATTGGTCAGTCGGTGTTTCCCCCCCTGGTGGCAACCTGCTGACAAACAAAACGAGAGACCATCTTGCAATGGGATCAGTCCAGATCACGACGCCTGTCAACATGTTGACAATCTGACCATGACCATGAGTACTCACATTATCACACTCGTGGGTCGGACCAAACTCATCTTCAAACTCGACCCTCATTTTGATCTCATCTACACACCTACAAAATTTTGTGACTGCATCTTGCACAGGTGTGATGCTACCACGGTGACAAAAGCTGTCAACAGACATATGAACAGCTGCCATGCCTGTCTCTGTGGTAGCTCCTGCTACAGTAGGCGTCTCCAGGACAGCATTTTGCCATGATGTCACACACATTCACACAGACTCACGAGGTGAAAAGAATACCAGCTATGCTGTTGCCATGAATAGAAGAATAACCATGTTACGGTGCTGACCTTTTTCTTAGTCTTTCATTTTGGAAAGCATTTCTAAATACACATTCTTGTCCGTTCACCTTCAACACGTCCCCTACAACTTTCCCCCTTTTTTTATCAGTGTGATTTTGGTGTGCATGCAGGAGCAGCGGAGCCGCAGGGACCCTGAGCCTTTTCCAAAAAAAAGCAGAACAAAGCAAAGAGAAATCCAAAACCACGAGATGGAAGTACTTCAATTACTAGTCTGTTTACCTGTATCAAAATGTGACGGAGAGAGGTCAATTTCAAATCAAACAAATGAAATATTAACCAAGAACATTCACAAGTAAGAAACTGCTTTTGGCAATCTCTTTGATGCCCGCCGAGTCAAAGCTGCTGAGAGAGTTGTTTTTATTTTTTTCAGGACTTGATAACCCAGTTTGCAAAGTCAAGGAAGGAGAACTCGTCAATGTAAGGACCATTGTGTGAACGTCGACATTATTGTTGGTGATACTGTATGTACCGATTTGAGAAGATCACTGTCGTCTACGGCACGTCCTCAGTAGAATTTTTTGATGCAACATTAACCTGCTGTCTGACTTGATGGATGGCTCGTTGTATTGTGACATTGCTGCAGCTTCATTGTCACTTTTTTTTTTTGATTTTGCAAATAATTTTTACACGAACATCATTGCACCATTGGCTCTGATGAATCAGTTCATCAGTTAGCAATTAGCTGGTGAAGTTGTGCGGAGCAATTAGGAGATAAAGTAGCAACTATTTCCCTCAGGAGGTGGTGGAGATCAAAAAAAGGCTAAAGGCTAAAAACAGAGTGAATATTGAATTGACATTCGTCAGGTGGACACAAACACGACTCCAAATGCCTGTTAATGCCGCTACATGTCTGCTTGATGTGTAAATAGCCACGTTTGCTTTTAAAGGTGATGCTGTGTCAATACTGTGTTCACAGATTGTTCTGCTGTTCCCAAGTGGCTAAAATATCAGTTAATTTGATCATCTTAAAGAAAATTCAGGTCTTTACACAACAGTTTTAAGTGTTTTTCCACATCAGTTAAATCTTAATGACTGTTTTAGTAAGAAATGAAATAGTATAGTGTCCAGAGTTTCAATCATTTTAATCCTATTCCCAAGATTAAGCACTTATTTTCTTCGCAGACCTACACTTGCGATTTTCCTGTTATTAAACAATATGTTGTGTGTATGTGTGGGGGATGTATAGAAAGCCCTTGTGCTTAAATATCTAACAACATTTATAAATCCAAATGGGAGAATGTCAAAGAGAGAGAACTGGTAAAAATAAAGTAAACTTGCCTGCCAGAAAACATCAAGAATGCATTAGATGGTGACGTGAGGAAAATAAACCCCCAAGATTTATTACAAAAACAATGCAACACATCCAAACTAGCTGGGAAAAAAACATATAGTGCTATAGTCTGTATTACAACCCACAGAGTGGTAGCCAGTGCAGTCTATACTATACTAAGCCATCACTCATGTGACAGAGCTGAAAAGCAAAAGTAATGGCAATTTCTATAGAATCCTGGTTTTGAAATCTTGAGAAGTTTCATATGATATTGGACACAGTGAATGAAGTCCATGGACTTTATGATTATCTGGTACAGTCATCTGCCTTCAAAGCAACACTTGAAACTACCCTACCTTTATTTCTCACAATGCCACTTGCTGTTGTTGAAGTGCCGACTTTGACTGAAATAGGTTTCCAGGCAGTACCTGAAGTAACTCCATTTTCGCAGCAGTTCGATTAAGATGATGACATGGAACCATTACAAGTAGTGATGGAAGATTTGATGACCTGACATAATAGTTAATGTACTCTCCTTTACTTGTAAAATGGATAACTACGAGCAGTGTGACTTTGAGCACAGTGTGAGGAACGTTCATGCTCAAATATTACCTAAACCAAGGAGAAAGGCTGACATTATTGGACGCACGACATGATCTGATGTAAGTTATGCCACTTGTCCTAGGAAATACTTCTCAAAGTCAGTTTCTCTGTTTACATTCCTTCTCTATGAATGATTACACTTTCATTACTTCATACAAAACCAACACAATATGATCCATTCTGCTGTGTCTAATCCACATTTGAGTTTATTAGAAATACAGTCGTTTTCCTTCGGCTCAAAAGCAGTCCAATAATAGGGAATGATCAGCCAGACATGCCCTAGCATTTTTAGAGTGATACATCCATGAAATTGGATCCGCTTCTCACACTTTCATCCCAATCCGTTATTAATATTCTATATCATCCACACTCTTCCTGTGCTGCATCCCATACTGTTTAGTGGCCTTGCAGGAAACATTTGGCTTACGATTACACAAGCAATTAAAGTGTGTTTTACTGTACAATAATAAGACTGTTCTAAAAAATAACTGTTTCAAAGACAGGTCTTAAAGGCAGGAATTCCCCCTTTGAAAGCATAAACATGTCCATAAAATTCATTCATTACATATGGCCCATTGGGATTGATGAATGTCAGTGTCTGTCTCTGAGGGGACGCTGCCTTCTGTGTGTATGCTTTGCTGCTATTGTCACATTTTTTTTATTTTATTAAATTATTTCTTATGTTGGGTACGTGTAACTCACAAACTTTACTGAGCCAATTCCTAAAATAGTACCAGTCCTGGTCCTATTTTGCAAGTTGTTTAAAAATTTGGGTAATTTCTTTTTAGCTGATTCAGATGTACATTTGTAATAAAGCTACTACAGTGCCTGTCGTTAGGGGCTAATTGCTTGACCTATGTTAAACCAGGTTCCTCAGCAATACACCCATGATGTTTGAAGTCAATCGGATAAGCAGTTGACAAGAAAATTGAGCCAGACAGAGATTCCTCCATTTATAGTTAGAGACTGATGACTGTTTTGTTGGTGTTTTATCCAAATCTTGTAAATCATAAACATATTGTTCAATAACACAAATATTATAATCATCTAGTTGTATTAAATACCATCTGACAGGCTTTATTTTTCTTGCTGACCGAGGAGGGCGAAGGCCTGCCCCTCCCCTGCCTCAGACTGGGTAGTACTCAGCCAAGTTAAGGCATAAAGAGTAATGATTTATTAGGGTGATAGCAAGAATATCAGGGTAAGCTAATCAGAGGCCGGGTCTTGGTGAAAAAAAAAACTTTTCTGTGGTTTTGCACTTTAGATACAATGGTTATGAAATTGTTTTTAATTCACAAGTTGAAGATCATAAGCAAGGAAGCCAAAATTGTTTTAAACACGAGTTGCAGAATTTTGCTCAGGATCAAACACAACTACAAGTTAATGATGAGACACAAACAGGAGGTGAGTGGTTTATAAATACCTGTGTTATCTAACACTAGAAAACACCGCCTTTAAACGAGCTGTTCTAATTACACAAGTTGGTCACCATAAATAACCACAATGGGTAACGACTCAGCTGCTGTGACTTTGGCCTTGTTCAAATCTGGCATTAACATCCGTCTCTGGCGATCCGATCACGAGTGGACAGCTTTAAGTATGTCGGTTCACACCTGCCATTAAAATGCATCTCCACATGCGATTCCAGTGACCACTTGTGATGGGATCGCACTTCCCTGCTTTATATGCAAATAAACACATATGCATTGTTGTTTTTAGCCAATCTGACAGACGGGTCTGTTGTGTTTGTGTTTGTGTGTGTGTGTGTGTGTGTGTGTGTGTGTGTGTGTGTGTGTGTGTGTGTGTGTGTGTGAGAGAGAGAGAGAGAAAGAAAGAGAGAGAAAGAGGCATGGGCTGAGTGAATCATTGCACTCTGCACAGCTCTACAATGAAAAAAGGTTTTAGCCATTTGAAATAGTAAAATCTTTTCAGTTCATTATGAAACAGTGGCAGGACTGTTTAGACAGTGGCAGAGGACATTAGTAGAGTAGACGGTCCTTCAACGTGGCCCAGGATGCATTTACACTGCCAAAAGAATTCCCATATGTGGCCCAGACCACCTCCGGATGTGGTCTGAGTGATCGGATCTCAAGTGCGTCCTCAATGCATCTTGGATGTGTTCACACCTGAAGTTAGAGCTATCTTGCTGTGATCGGCTCATCTGAGACGGATGTCAATACCAAATCTTAACAGGGCCATTGTGACCACTGACCAAACATTTTCACACTTTCAGAAAATGCTGTGAATGAATTCTGTTGTAATGAATACCTTTCACACCATTCACAGAGCAAGCTGCCAAGGACACAACCATTAAGTTCATGTAACTTCTCCTGTCTAAATGTGAACATTTTAATGTGAAAAGACTTGCTTGTTGTGATTAACAGTCATCTTCAGCTCTATGGACATTTTGGTTTCTTTCATCTTACTGTGTGTGTGGCTCTTCTTGTGGCAGTTGACAATGACTATTGATCGTTGACACACTTTCATAGTGGTGTTTCAGTTGTGGCAGCAGGTCACAGATTCCAGGCTTACAGGAAAACAAATTATTGTGCCTACAGTTCAATGTCCACCATTCAGGTACACAGCCAAACCTCACAGCCACTGTCAATTGGCTAGAAATTACAGAATTACAGAATGAAACCGAATGAAGCTTAATGAAGTGAATATCTAAGTAATACAAATGTGTGTTCCCATAATGAATAGACATGAAAGGCCCCAGACTCCCATCACCATCCCTATTATTTACTTGGTGACTGAACAGACCAGGCAGCCAATTACAGGGTCCGTCAAACTGTCAATCATCGTGAAGCAATTCATAGAAATCAAACAGTAAACTGTCACAGCGACATTATCAGGTGCTGAGGAGAGAGAAAAGAGGATTATCAAGCACCAGTTTAAGGAGCAGGATGTGTCACTAAGGAGGAATACAATCAATGTTGACTCTGAAAATTGAGGAAGATGGAAAGAAAACTAACCTATAACCCTATGGCATTTCCCACACATGTTGGCTGCTTATTCCCCAATGGATACAGAAATCACGCAATAAACTAGATTAAGATGAAATGTGCTACCACGTGTTTTACAAGAAGATACCACCTGGCGCCAGCCAATAGCAGGGTGCAATTACAACAGCATTCTTTAAAAGCTGCTATCTGTCATTTTCTGCGTGCTCAAACTTTAAAATTGAATACTACATTTTTGAGTTGCGGTGGCGGAAACCATAACCAATGCCATCCATCGAAGGGGAAACACAAGGATGGGGGCAGCACAGGACGAGGCAGCCTGGGATTGTTCCCACAAATGATGATGTCTGGTCAAATAATAATAATATATTTTATTTACAGGTGCCTTTCAAGGCACTCTAGGACATCTTACAACACACAGTAAGAGGATTATGGTTCCTGGAAGAGCACATAACCAAGCAGAAAGCTTTCAAAAGCCATGGAGAGATAATGGATGAAGAATACATGTATAAACGGAGCTTTCTTCTTGGCTGTGGCTGGTTTGGAAAGGAGAATAAAATTTCCACTTTAAATCCTTTACCATATTCTCCTCCTCTCTTTCAATTTTGATACCTTTGCTGCTTTCATCCAACTGGTCCAGCACCAGACTCTGCTTGGCTTTATCTCTGTCTTACTTGTCGTCTTCCATTTGTCGATTGTTCACATATAGATTGATCCCTCTGTTTCCCCGTGTGCCGCCTTCGCCCTCAAACCTGCTGCTCAGTGACCGATCAGCTCTTGTGTTTTTACTTTCTGGTCACAGATACTCTTTTTGTTTGACTTTCAAATCTATACCTGCCTGACACTGTGCATCTGATTGCTTATCAGTTTGTGATCCTCAGTGTCTGTAAATCTGCTGATCTCATATCCGTCTGCTGGGTGCTGTCTGCGCTTGGGCTCTTCAGGAACGTTACAAATCCATTTAAAGGTTGGCAGGTGTGCTTATAATTGCAATCATGGCTGTTTGTTTGCTATTATTCACACACACAGGAATCAACAGGATTGTCGTCGGTCCATGTGGTTTGCTGCTCTAATGATACAAATATCCTGATCAAATCAGACTGATCTCATTCACTTGAATCACATATTGCTTGTGTGTTTCTGACTCACAGAGTTGTGAACCTCAATAGTAGCTAAAGATCAAAGGCTGTGCCCTTTGAAACAGTAATAGTAAATCTCTCCCTCGATGGGTAAAAGAGACAATGAGAGCAAGAAGGGTGAAGAAAAAGTGCTTGGTATTGGAACATGTGTTTGCTTGGAGGGGGGATGCATGCCTGCATGTGTGTGATTTCATGTGTGAGTTAAGTGAGTATATGTTTTATTACTGCTCCGGCGTCACCGTTTTCTCCAGTGTATGTACCCTGTTTACTTTGTTCTTCTCTCCATCTTCCCCATGCTGTGTTGGCCCCCTTTCAACTGGCAGCTTTCCAAAAAGAACAGCTTCCAATATTAGTGTACTTGAATGCACACAGACACACACACACACACACACGCATACCATATATACACACATGCTTTGAAAATGATCCTGAGACAATATTACTAAGTCTGGTAAAAGTGAAATTGGCTTGGACACAGCTATCTCGAAATTGTGGGTCTGCCAATGAAAGTTTTACCATTCCTTTCTAAACTTTTTTTTTTTTACACTAAAGTGAAATAAATACAGTGTTGTCCTGATTTTGTGAGTGGTATCAAATTTACTGCAAGATCTTTTTAATGCAAGGACAAACCTTGCGATAGGCTGCTCCTGGTCCACCCTTGCTCATAGAACCAGGGTTACAGTTTGCAGTCGTATTTCTTGTTCATGTTGCTGCACAATATGCAGAAATATATAGATATGTAGCCCAAATTTGCCACAAGTAAACTGGGGTTACACATTTGCCCATTGCTTCATGAGTATAAATGCTAGCTTGTCATAAACATGTTTATTTTATCAGTTGAAGGCAGTAATGGATACGGTCCGAGGCGTTGTGGCCACCGGTCTGCTGACCCGTCTCTGCTGCAGACGTGATTTCAGAGCAGGTTGTCTCTCTTGCTAGCTTTTTCTTGCAGCAGAAGTGTCATGGTTGTTGAGGCAGCCACACTTGCTTCTATTTTCTGGTCTCTCCCAGTGCTTTCTCTGGTATATTCCCCACATGCACTTCTGCATTCACCTGTCACCGCTGCATCTAATTAGCTACCATCCCTAGTGTATTTATGCCTTGTTTATGGCCAAGACATTGGAAGTTGGAAGTGGGAGACACATCAGTAACAAACTCTGTGCATTCCAGATAGTAGGCAGGGAAGACATGGATGCCCGGGTTTAGTTTTTTACTTGGCTTCTTATGAACACCAGAAACTTGAGCGGAGATAGTGCTTGACTCATTTAAAAGAAGACTCTGCAAATCAAACAAAAGACAGAGGTGTTTCACCACACTGTTCAGTAAACTGGCTTTTTAACTGCACGTCTGTACAGTTTTGGTTGCCTTGTACTATAGAGGCTGATTTGGGAAGCATATGTTATTCATGCGGTGTATGTGTGCAGCCAGTCTGACCTGTGACATCTCAGGCATATGGATACACAACACATGAGCATGCATAGGGACATGTGTATCAGGAATCTTACTTTGCCATTAAATATTCATGAGCTTGTGGAGACAGGTTGGTAGGAAAGCTAAGCACAATAATGCAGTACATATATACACTCACCAGCCACTTTATTAGGTACACCTATTCAACCGCTCGTTAAAGCAAATATCTAATAGGCCAATCACATGGCAGCAACTCACTCACTCAACTGCATTTAGGCATTTAGACATGGTCAAGACGATCTGCTGAAGTTCAAACCGAGCATCAGAATGGGGAAGAAAGGTGACTTAAGTGACTTGGAATGTGGCATGGTTGTTGGTGCCAGACAGGCTGGTCTGAGTATTTCAGAAACTGCTGATCTACTGGGATTGTCACGCACAACCGCTGGATACTAAAATATCCAGTGAGCGGCCGTTCTCTGGCTGGAGAGGAGAATGGCCAGACTGGCTCAAGCTGATAGAAAGGCAACAGTAACTCAAATAACCACTTGTTACAGCCGAGGTATGTAGAGGAGCATCTCAGAACGCTCAACACGTCGAACCTTCAAGCAGATGGGCTCCAGCAGCAGAAGACCACACCGGGTGCCACTCCTGTCAGCTAAGATCAGGAAACTGAGGCTACATTTCGCACGGACTCACCAAAGTTGGACAAGAGATAATTGGAAAAAACATTGCCTGGTCTGATGAGTCTCGATTTCTGCTGCGACAGTTGGATGGTAGGGTCAGAATCTGGCATTAAATACAATGAAAGCATGGATCCATCCTGCCTTGTATCACCAGTTTAAGCTGGTGGTGGTGCTGTAATGATGTGGGGGATATTTGCTTGGCACACTTTGGGCCCCTTAGTACCAATTGAGCATCGTTTAAACGCGGCACTAGCAAGGTGTACCTAATAAAGTGGCCGGTGAGTGTATATACCTTTTTATATAACTTATTCTGAATTTTCATAGAGGCAATAAACATTAACTGTCAGGCTAAATTACTATGTGCTTCCACAATGTCCAAAGCACTTGAAGAATGCAGTTTGCAGACTTCTCATTGTTAAGTCACCACTGACATAATGAACTGTAAGGCTCATATAAGTCTCTTTTGTCACAAGACATTCAGCTCTCTTCAGATCCTTTGGAATTCTTCCTCCACATTTGGTATACCGAACACGCAGCACAGCTTTTGAGAAACAATTGCAAGAGGGGATTATATAACATTTGTTAAGGGTATTAATCATTTTCTTTAAACCCCCATTGTGCATGGCATTGATGGGAACCCTGTCTTTTGCCGAGTAATAAGTAATGGCCTCTGTTCTCTCCTTGCGCCTCTGGGAGTTTCACAGACACAGGGATACATTAAACAGTGTCTGTTCTGCTGGTTTGTGAAATAATGAAAGGATGGTGTGTAGAGAAATGAGACAATAGTTTGCTTCGTTTTTATACATCTAAGAGTCTAATGTTGAATGATCATGTGTATTAATATTATGTCCTATGAGATTGTAAATTTTCCCACTTCTGTTTTGGCCAATTATGTTTGTTCTTCAAACTACTGTATTACATGTTCTTTTTCTTTACTGCAATGTTGCATGTGGCCACCGCCTGCAGTATTGAGTGTGGTATAGCATGATGTATTTATGTATTTACAGCAAATGAAGCACAGGTTATGCACTGTAATATGAGCATGGGTTAATCCCCTTTAATAGGCTCTGTAAGAAGCCCTGCCACCACACTAATATTTAAATGTTCTTTCCAAATCAGGACAATCCCACACAGTGCTACCTATATTCACATCTGCCTACAGTATATTCACGTCTGAACAGCATCTTCAAAGTATGCAACTCCAGCAGGTGTTCAGTTAGAAGGACCCGTCTGTTCTGCTAGAACTAGGGTTTCAATGTGTAATGTTCAATTGGTTTCACACTGTTTCCCTCTAATGGATCCCGCCGTGATCCCCTGTTGTGACACCAGCACGGTAAGAAATGGACATGGACCTGATGACACAAGAGCTGACCAGCCCTCAAGGACCCCACCATACCAAGGATGAAAAGGCTGAACACAGCCTGACTGACGACGCACAGTAAATACACGACACTCAGCTGTGTCTATATGAGGAAAGGGGAGGGGCTGCAACAAACATACAGTGAATTAACATTAATCATTCCTCTCAGATTCAGCACTTCTGTCAACCAAAGCGTGTTCTTCCACTGTGCAACCAACCTAATCTGCCAGCGTAGACACAGGTGGGAGACAGTGGCAACCAGTGAAGCCCTATCTCCTGCCTGTCTGGCACACTGGTAATCTTGCCAGGAGAGACATCTTCCTCGCCACTGTCACACTAAAGCAGCAGGACACTTGAAGAATTCAAAGGGATCTATGCAAGGGTTCAGCTCCATGTTTAGACTGTGAAAAACCACCTCACTTGAACTTTTACCCAGCTAATGGGGACAACACCCAGTGGCCCAGTAGCATAGACCCCAAGAAACATGCAGTACTGGAGCTGAGCACAGCTCCCTGAAGAATTTGGGGCTGTGAATGTACATAAAAAAACGGTATAAAGCAGGGCAAAATGTAGCACCTTTCAATGTCCAAACAGCGTCTGTGCGCTGGCAGAGTGCAGAGATCACTCACTTTCTTCATCGAAGTCACAGCCGGCAATTAAGCTCTCTTCAAGGGGAGATCAGTTTAAGAGAAATGTATTCATCGGCTCACAAGAGAGAGAGAGAGAGAGAGAGACCTGAGCACCACAGGAAGCTCCCACTGGAGGCGAGATGGGTGAAGAGTCAATTCACTCAAGGCAGAAACCGTTTGAGGAGAGGGTGACAGAACAATGGACTCTCACCAAAACCGAAACGACAGAAGGAAACGGCAGATATGTATACCTGAAAGCTGGAGAGCGACACGTCGCTGTCGATGGAAGCCGGATGAAAGACAAGACCGAAGAATGTCTGAACCCAGCCATCACCTCGCAATTTTCACGTTCACACCGAAGATCAATGCCGTACAGTTCTCAAAATGGTCTCAATTCTACATTTTCTTTTGATTTTAAAATTATGCCTTCTATAACTTTAGAATACATAAAGTCAGAAGTCATTCTAAAAGCTGTCTTATATTTGTTACTTTACATTAGAAATATCACATACGGTGATATGGTGATGGTGTTATTCACCTGCTTCTGTTCTAAAAGGACTGAAAGATAACCTTCAACATGTGTAATTAGTTCTTTAATTCTTTATTCATAAAGTGACCCCTAACCTAATAAATACATGAAGTAATTACACATGGTAAGACAATACAGGTAACACAAGCAAAGGGTGGCTGCATAGACAGATAGAGAGATTCAGTACATATATTGATTTTTTTATTCTTAAATTCAAAATAAAGGGTATGCAATAAAGCATCTGGCTTCAATTATATTGGGCATGAAACATTGACAACCTTAGATATAGGTGCTATGGTGGAACTTTATCACCACTGCACCTTAAGCTGAATTGAATGAAATCCCTTGGTTGTGGCCTGAGGGCCTGAAAAACAATCTGGACCTCAGAGGTGACAGCCCATGGATAAATAATGTAAATACTAAGAGACAACCTTTTATTGAAGTTTTTTGTGTGAGGGGACTATGAATGACTATAGTGAGCATCCCATGTGCCATGGGACAAAATGCTGTCACTGCACTGTGTGTGAAGGGCCTCGAGTGACATTTGTCAGTACGCCTGACTAACATTCTAAATTAAGCACATAACCTTTATGAAATGATAATCAATCATGTATCACCAATACACAACCGCTCAGCCACAACACAATGCTGTGCACACAAATGTTTTATTTATTAAAGTAGAGGCATAGTCGTTGTCTCAGTTAATTCCATTTGGTCTTCCATTATGCTGTTGGACATGTCTGCAGAGTCCAGAGCCAAAAAGTCTTATGACATATTTCACACTATAATTGTTTTTCTTGTCAACGCATAATCAAAAGTTAGTGAGCTAAAGGTGAAAAATCCACTCACTTAATGGCTGCCAACGTAACTTTTGTTATGTTAGTGTATATAAAATTAGGTAACAGTGACAGATTCTGAATATTTCAGGTTGAAAAAGATTAACATGACCCACCCAGTTTGACATAATGTCCTTTCAGACATTCACAAATATTGATGCACAAGTAAAAAAAAAAAAAGTATAAGACTTATAACAGCTGTGACTGTGATAGATGTTTGATTTCACAGTAAGTAACATCAGTTACCAAACTCACATTGTTTGAGGCCTGTGGGTGTCCATTGACTGCTTGGCTCACTTTTTAAAGAGAGATTTATGAGAAAATAGCTGCACCCACAGCACAAATAGCCACCGTGGACACCAGGCTTGGGAAGTTAGATGTTACTTAAGCTCTTATTGATGAAGTCAGAAGAAAAGTAACCTGTTGAGTCACATGACTTGACCTAAGTCAGACTTAGTAGAGGGGCTAGTCTGAAAATAACAATATTTGGATTGCAGGGGGAAAGAGAACATAGCACAATGCAGGTTCCACTTAGAGATGTATAGTAATAGTAATAACTGGAATGGCACTCAGTAGAGCGTATACCTCCAACAAGGCCAAATATTCCTGCACTTTAAAGAAAGTGATTAAAAAAATTCCTGCATTCGCCACTTTGACTGGATCCAAACCAAAATTTAATGGGTTTTTCCCTGGCCCATGCATTGCATAGTCCTACTGCAAAATAAACACACCCAGGTGAAAACATAACCTCCTTGTTGGAGGTAATAATAACAATAATAATTTTTTAATATTTTTTTTAGATAAAAATAATAATTGTAGCAGTGTTTGTGACTTCCACAGATCCGGACTCTACATTGCCCCAAAATGCCCCACTAATGTTTTTTTCTATTAGTAGAATTTATAAGGTTTAAGCTGCTGCAACAATTTCCATTAATTTTGAAAATAAAAATGAATTTTCATGACCACTGTTTTTTAACTGATTTAAATGTGGAAAATGGGGTAGCCTTGGTAATCAGAATTTCATATAACTTGACTTGTGACTTGCTTGACTTAGAAACAGGGACTCGACTTGACTTGCTTGATTCTCACCACAGTAACTTGAGACTTGCTTGTGACTAGCACATGTGTGACTTATTCCACCCTCTGCTATTTTGAGAGGTGAAATATAATTTGATGCAACTATTCAATATGAAAATATAACAAACATGCTTTATTACATTATGTAATGTCTATGTTGCGGTGTGCAAAACACAGCATTTCTGTCAATGAATCATTTGATATGTGTTTTGACTGGGTTTCATTATGGGCACTTGGTTCAATAAAAACCTCGATCTATACATGAAGAGGAAACATGAGGCAAACCTACTAATAAAGTAATAAATGTAAATAATGCAATGTTCAGACTGTGTATGAATACAAATTGACATTAAAATGTATCTCTGAAATTCAAAATGAAATCCGTTTCATCTTAATGAGGTAAAGCACATCAGAAAGCTAAAATTATCATCAGGATTAAAGCTGTTGTCTCCAACAAGGATGCAAAATAGTCATATTGAAACACATTTTCAACTTCACTACATAACCTCCTATGTATGTACCTATGTAACCTCCTCTGTGTACAGTATGCCTCCCCTTAGTTATAGCTCTCTTCATTATGGCTTTGCATAATTACTTGGTATTTTGTCAGGTGCCACAGAATGCATTAACCATTAACTGTGTCTAACCAGCCGCGACTGTGTTGCTGGTGTTATTTTCACCTTGTGAGTCTTTGTGAGTCTGTGTGTGTGTGTGTGTGTGTGTGTGTGTGTGTGTGTGTGTATGTGTGTGTATGTCACTGTGGCAAAATGTGGTCCTGTGAACACCTACTGTAGCAGGAACTACCACAGAGGTGGGTTTAAGTACTTTGTAGGTGTTTATATGTCTGTGGACAGATCACGACTGCGTCACAACCGTGCAAGATACAGTCACAAAACTTTACAGGTGTGAAGCTGAAATCATAATGAATGCTGAGTTTGAAGATGGGTTTGGTCAACATGTTGGAAGATTGTTTACAGTTCAAATAAATGTTGCCATGATGTATGTAAATGAACTGCAAATTTTGTGAATACACTTGCACAGATTGTAGATTTATGAGGCAAACAGTTGACACACAAATGTTTCCCCTTCTGTCCTGGGGGCTGATAAATACAGCATTTACATATAATAATATTAAATGTGATATATCTACGGACATACATGATAAAAACAGAAGCTCTTTGATAAATGAGTTCTGTTGGGCGTATAATTCATCTCCATGATTAACTTTGATTATAGAGAAACTGTGACCTGACTTAATTTATCACGAACATTCAAAACTGGCTACAGCACTAACAGGGGACCTGCTGTACTGGTCGTATTAAGTCCCTTAATATTTAGTCTCATCATTAGGAGATAGCTGAACAGTATAATTCACCTTGCTGAGTCTAATCAAGACCTCCTCTCTCTCCTTTTCCCTAGATGTTCCCCAACAAAAGCTTCAGAAGGCACAGGTTCAAACAAGAAAGGACGTGCCATTCTACAGCAGTTGATTACTGCCAAAGATCCCATTCATACATCAATTGTGGGAGTCACCTTCAATACTTCAAAAAAAGCCTCTAGTGAAAATTATTCTGTGTACAATTGAAAAAACATATCTCAAGGAACACTAAAGAATAACAAATGAAGCATCCATCTTGATAAATTGACTCTCAAGTCAATTCTTCTCCATGTAATTATAGTAGAACACTTATTGTCATTACACTGACTTGTTGAATAGGAATGTGGCTGAGATACCACTGGTTCAGACGAATCCTGTCAAACAGCTGTCTTTCATTTCTTTACCCTGAGGCTGTTCTGATGTCAGGTCATATGTGGCCATTACTTTTCCTTTTTTTTTTCATTGAGAAGCAATGACAATTCAAGTTTATTCAGGTATACATAGAATGTCAATGTGACTCATTTTACTCCACAAGACTAGCGTGGAGGCTAAATAATTCATATTGCAGGCTGCAAATGCTCACACAGACTTAATAAAATCAGCCTTACAGTGTAATGAGACAGACACACAGAAATTCACTCAAGCTTCTTTTCACTTTGGATGCAGCAGGTTTTGTTTCCTGCTTCAAATGATGCACTTTGCTGTGGAAAAATGTGCATTTTATGAACACTCCGAGTTAAACATCTCAAGTTTAACCATACCATGTCACACTGCATGTTGTTCCTTGTGAGGGAGTGATACAATTTTAAAAAGTAGAGGTCGAATACATACATAAATGAATTATAGAACCGGTAAAATGCCTCTTTCTAATTCAATAATTTGCAGTCCTCTTGAACTGCCTGCCTGTGTTACTTTTTATTAATGTCTGCAGTATTAAAACATCAGTATACAGGCCTCCAACTACAAGGACAGAAACAAAATTAAGCCTTATTGGAGGGGAATAAGAGACCTGATGCAAATTAACTTTGACTACTTTTGACTACCTAGCTTTTAGTAACAACAGCTGGTAGCAAATGAAAATAGCAATATAGCTCATCTTTATCTTAATATGAAGTATATTGCTGTATCTAAAACATGTAATAGTAATGGACAGACAATGACCAGTACAAAAAGGGAAAGTGTCTCCAGGACACACTGTATCAAGGAGACAGAAAGAAAACAATTGAAAGTCATTCAGGTGCCAGAGAAGCGACAAATTGATTTAAGGTCTTGACCATTAGTAGCTTTCTGGAGCCCCAAGAAAAAAGGAAAAGGAAGTTTCACCTTCTCAAACAGTCTCTGACAGTGAGAGATTTTGCTTAGGGTAGGCTAGTGTTGCTTTGAAATAAACTGCACATACCTGGAAACAAAAAGAAAGTTAGAGAGCCAAGAGCTTTGGGCTAAAGCTCAAAAACCGAGGGTACAAAGTTCAGCCTGTACCAACTTTAATTAAAGGGCAACTATTGTGCTTTTCCTTATTTTCTGCTATATGGATGTACATATTAAATGTGGCAAAAGTTTCAAATAATGAGTTGAACGTATGTATAAGTAATCCCTGTCAGAAAAAAGCGCCCTCTGACTGATCTGAACACTAAATCTCCAATGTTTTGTTCTAATTCTGAGAACAACTGACGTCAGCTTTTCACAGTTTTCTTTACATGTTCATTTACTCCAAGCTCAGATTGTTCTCAGTATTTTAGCAACTTTCCCTCACGTACATCTATTAACAAAGGCAGATATAGAAACATTTTTATACACAGATTGTGCTTGAAAGACTAAATCCACTGTTATTGTCACACAATAAGTAGGTAATGGGTGTCTCTTCATAGGCACTGGGATAGATGTCTTTCCCGTCACCTATGACCCTGAACAGGCATGTTTAGGTTATAAGGAATGGAGTGATGGAAATTATTTATATATGTTGACATATGATAAGCTCCATGCTCTATCCTGTCTTTTGTGACTGTTAAAGTTTTGTACCTTTTCCTCTTACATCTGTACTAGTTAGACTATTAAATGAGATTGTCAAACACTGTGTTGCCTTGTAATGAGACCCATGTAACACTCGTTGCACTCTTGTTTTCTGTGCCCTCGTGACACTTAGCATTTGCTTATGAAAAAGAGGCATCTCGCCCTTTACTTGCACAAGTACCAAATTATAGGGATAAGATGCTATTTTTAACTGATTAGACCATCGAAGGACCTTTTTAATTTAACGGTGATAATGGAGAACTGGATACTTACACAATAATAGCTTATATGAGAAAAAGTGTTTTAGAGTGTGGCACTACAACACAACACTGTGTGTGCTGTTGGTATTTTGCTGATGTTTAATTAGTGAGATTTATAATCTGTTGCTGAGACAGCTGTGACACAAAAACCTTAGTGAGAAAGATTACATGGAGAAATACAGTAGGCCTAGTTCCTTAATATACTGCAGATTCCCTGAGCAATGAATAAAATATTGCTCCATGTTGCTAGTAAGCCTCAAGAGAGGTTTCTGTTTTATGTCCACTTACAGCCATGATCTTTCATGCCTCCAGTGAAACATCAGAGAGGCTTTGAGTTGTAGCTGACCATAAACTATGGTTGGTTTGTAGGTAAATGGGGGGTACTGCCTTACTTAGAGAGACCACATGTTCAACAGCCAGTGAGTCTGACCAGACCTGCATTATGCCAACAATATATAAACGCCATATGTTTCATTAAAAACCTTAAACCACCAATCAGAAACTCATTTAGAAATTCAAAGTCAGTAAATTTGACAATGTCATTATAGTCCATGCCAGTATCAGAGAAATGCTGATGCAGGTTACTTTTTGAAGCCAAGCTGGCAGCTGTTGATAGATTGCTATAGGACACAAAAAGGTAAATAAGGTGAAGTGACACCAAACATGTACCTGATAATATGATACCTGATAATAGACACCTAATGGAAGTGTTGTATTGTGCCTGACTGACACTGATTAACCAATTACAGTGCTTGGTGGGAAGAGTTGGATAACCTGGAACCTGACTAAATTAAATGTACTGTATCAACAGACCTCTGTTATGTTTAACTGCAAACAAGGATGGAGATGCTGGTACTGTTGTTTCGACTGATTCTGTTGTCAATCACATTAGAGCTCAGCAAATTCAATATAGTCCACTGTTTGTATCATGCAAGAGCAGCATTAGTGTGAAATTCAAATAATTACCAAAACTTTTGGCATCATTAAATAAGAATAAATAAACTTGCACATTCTGGAGCTTCTCAAACCGAGAGGGAGGTGTGTTCTACTGCATAAGACTCCCTGAGAAAGTTTAGGCTGCAAACAAATATAACAACAGCAGGAGAACTTTGGAATGATGGATAGGCAGGCTAGACTTTATTCCATAAGCTGACATTTTTTTCAGCCTTCTTCAATACAATATAAATGATTTGTATTATACTATAATGAGAGCGCTCTGGAACACCAGAGGCCAAATTGTTTGGATTAAACATAATCTTAAATAGGTCAGGCGTTGCCTCCTAGGTTAGATTTGTCAAAATTCACCTTTTCATAAAATAGAGCATAATGAATTTTTTATTTTTTTATTTTAACTAAAGCTCATCAGGCTCTGGTCAATTTCAGTCATTATCAATATCCTCTATCTTATTTATAATACATTGTCTTATTTGAATTTCATAAATAACACTAATATTCTCCCTCATAAGATCGTCAGGATATTATGTAAAAGGCTCCAGGGATCACACTGCAGTGTAACTTGCTTTCCCTGAAATGGCGGAAACGCTTGGAAGGTGCTAATTTTCTTTCCCCAGAGGTGAGGAGGCCAGCAATCCTTTACCTTCATTATACAGCAGATGCAATGATGAACTCTTTGTCTTAGAGGCAAGTCATTTAACCTCCTCCTCTTACCCCAGCCATGCAGTTTGTCACTGTACAGTCATGCCACGGCAACGCCAGAGGAGAGCCAGAGGGATGAATGTCATATGAAAGTCAATGGACAGAAAGGAATTAAGTTGGCAGTTGAAGACGAATCCTCCACAATGGAGGTTGTGATTAGAAGGAATTATAAAGCACATGACCACTGGGGACTTAATCACATGGAAAATACAGGGGAAGATGATGAAGATAAAGTGGCATAGAACAGAAGAGAAAAGAGCAAGAGAAAATTGCACAGGCAAAGTCCCTGGCTCATAATGACATAAATATGTATGGGAATTCAGCTTGAACACTAACAATACCAAAGAAAACAGTAAGGCGATATTTTTGCACTGCTTTGTAACATTACCATTCTTTTTCTCATAGGCCTCAAGTTTAATGAAGGTGTTGTTGTTGTTGATGGACAGCACAGGTAAAGCTATACCCCTGATACAAGACCGTGCATGATCCCAGCCATGGAGGGATAGGTGGGAATAATGTTATCTGAAATTCTTCAGCATTTGTCTTACCATGTATTTATATGAAAGTTTATCTATAACAATAGACTCAACACTGCTCTATAGCCAAGTTTCCATCCAAATATAATGTATGCTATGTGAATATTTGAGATAAACAGCTGGTATAACTACTTCTCCACTTGAGCACCGTTGAACCTTTGCAGAAACAGAAAAGGATAATGTAATGAATAGAGCACCTATCAAACTTCACACAATGGGAAACAATATTTTTCATGAAATTTAAGTCTGCTTCATGTATTACTATTATTATTAAGAGGTCTCCTAAAATCTTTGAGATGTTTGAACATTCAGTTTTTTTTTATTGTTTATTTCTTTGTTTTTTTAAGTGGAAACTGGAAGCACATGAAATCAGGTGGATTCAAATGCATTTTGTGTCACAATTTTATGAAAGTTTGTTGTTGCTATTAGTTATAAATGTTTCAATTTTAGTCATGATAATCCCTAATTTTTCTATGAGTATGGTAGGTCAGAGGGCACTAAATACACTGTTGTGTAATGATCCTCATCTACTGTTTTGTACTGTGTGTAATAATACTTCATTGTCTCAATCAGAAATAAAACAGTCTGCACTGAACAAGTTTTGATCCAGAATCCCAAAACTGCATTGAATCAAATTAATGCTGCTTGCTTCACCATGTCACATGACATTGAAACCCCGTGGGAGCAAGTTGACTTCAGTTTTCCGAGTCAGGCGGCTGCAGTTGCTCTCCGCTGGCTTCACCGACTGGGAGCCACCTCTGTGACGACAGCACTTTATCTCGATTGGCTGAAGGCTTCACTTACACACATGACGTGTTCTACGTTTTTATTCTAAGAAATTCAGATCCTCCTTTACAGAGATGGACAAAGTACACAGCTCCATTACTTTAGTCAGAGTATAGATACTCCTGGTCAAATATTACTCCTATACAAGTGAAAGTTGTTCGGTTAAGTTGTTTATTTGAGTTAAAGTACTGGAGTACTTGAATTTAATACTTGAGTATTCAAAAGTACATTTTTTTTATGTCAACATATTGTCGTGTCGTTCCACATTTACAGAATGTAATGACTCTTAACCAACCTATTGCATGAACTGACTGTAGAATCTGGAAAATAAAAGCTTGTATAATATGATAGAAATACTGTAGACATGGACATAAAAACAACTGAATCAGCAAAAGGAGCCTTTGTTTTCGTATTTTCTTTAGTCTTAACTCAACTTTAGTGATGAAGTCTGGTCGTGGTAAACAGAAAACATTTCAAATTTAATGAATCTTTCTTCAAACGTTCAAACATGTTCTTCAGATCAGACCCTGGTGAAGAATCTTCTGCCTCATCTATCTAACGTCAGCATAGTTAAGACACTGACAGGTTAAAACATGACTAACAGTGGAGGAGTTGGCTGTGGTTGTTTTTTCTCCCGTGATGAACATAATACAGTGGAACAAAGTTCATTCGTCTGACTAAAAGCCGCTTCAAAGTAAGTATACTTCATAGTAATGTGGAGTCAGAAGTACAATATTTGTCTTTTAAGCATAATAGAGTAAATGTCAGGAGTTTCCAATAAGAATATTACTCTAAAAATACTTGAAAGATAAGCTTAAGTACAGGACTCAAGTAAAGGTAGCCTACTTAGTTAGGCTACTGTCCACCCCAGCTCTTTTATGGTTATCTTAGCAATTTATTTGATCTCCTCCTTCTGACAGCTCTTTTTAAATATAGACACCAACACTAGAGTTTTCATTTCCAGCAGAAAGCTGTAAAGCAGTTAAGATCAGAGTTTGTTACTGTAAAGGAAATAATGTTCTCATATAGGTCATATTTTTTATTCTTTAGATTTCCTTTCTTTTCACCTCCTGACAACATGGTGACCCTTGTTTTTTTATTCTCAAGTCTTCGGTTCTCAGTGAAACAAAAAGTGTGACCTTTCCCCCAAATACCCTCCACGTTTTCATAAAACATTACTAAGATTTAATTTCATGTGTTAAAAGTCTAATGGAAACTTGTGTCTGGTCTGAACATGTTTAAGAACATGTGCATGTGTTTGGGGGAGTAAACTGTGTGAATAGATTTTGCTAAACAGTCATGTTTGTCACATATAGTCATATATTGAGGGTAACAGTCATCATTTTTAAAATTTTCGGGGGTGAGTTGTGTGAACAACCTGCTGCTGTTACACAGGTGAAGTCGCGCAACGGGAAATAGACTGTCGGCCGATTTAACTGCAGTCGTGTGACACTCCGCCCCGGAAGTCACCGGCAGCTCACGGTCACAGTCAAGTCAGGCCAGTCAGCTGAAGTCTAACACACCTAATGACTTCTTACCTTTGCAACCATTCTCACTCCTCGTGCCTAAACCTAAAAAAATCCAACCGGTGAAGGCAACGACCATTAGCCAGTCAGAGGCAATGTAGGGCGGGACATGTCAGCTCTTTAGAAGGGTCCGTAAGCTTACATCCGGGTACTGTAGCATTGATTGCTAATCGAAGGATCGTCACCACTGTGGGGCCTGTTGCTAACAGGTGTCAGGCTAGGACTGACTTGGCGGCATTTGAGAAGCCTCTCTAACCACCCAACTTCAATTTTCTAGCCAGACGTTTTGGGAAAGAAACTTTCAGCCGTGCATGTACATCAACTTGGTTTGCTAAATGGAAGTGGTTTTATTACGTGACGGAGTGTGGTCAGGTTGTGTGTTTTGCTTGGGTGAAGAGGCAGCAGAGGGAAACCGGTTGATGTGGTGACCCTTCACCGTCCCGAGGAGCTGGACCCAGTCCGTCCTGATGGCCACATTTGGAGTATTGTAACTACTGGAGCACATTGTCTGCAGCTCAAGGTAAGTTATTTGGTTTAAACTGCCGCCGAGCAGCTTAATATTCAGCTGTCAATTACTATTATCTGATATAACTTTGTTGAAAAAACTTGCATATTTGGATATGTTCTTGTGTGCTGTGCGCAATGGGCTTGTGGACATTTGTTTTGCAATGTTGTGGCATTACTGTGAACTATTATTGTGCAATAGCATTACGGAGTCCTTTTTTTAGAGACCTGGCTGCTGCTGCTGTTGTTGATGCTGCTGCTTTTTTGGTGTGTGCAGTGGTATTGATGTAGGTTTATGTTGTATTTGTATGGGTTGTATTGTATGGGTTGGGGTAAAATGCTCCTTCCACTACAGCACCCCCAATTTAAAACATCTTCTGGCAGCCCTGCTTAATGCAGTCAATTCACAATTAGAGATGAATTTGTCTTTTGTTCTTGTGACCATGTTTTTATTGCACTATTTCTGATCCAGGAACATACGAAAAGATAAGGAAAGGGAAATATAAGATATTTTTTGTTTTAAAGACCAGAGGCTCTTTGTCATTTGGACTGTACATCTAAACATTTCGAGAAGGGCAGTATCAGCAACAAGCAATTATCAGTGCACTCAGTCAGTGAGAGTAGATGTGAGAGAATGAACACATTAATCATTGTTATCATGACTGCTACTAGTATCAGTCCACTACAGTATGTGGGTTGCATTAACGTGAGTGGGACTGTGCATGCATGTGTAAAAAGGGCTACAAAATGTATTAAATGACCAGGTCCACGAGAGAAGCGAGAGGTGCATCTTTGTAGGTGTGCATTAGCAGGTTATTCTTTTTATCACCAAACTCTGTGTGAGAGAAGAAAGGAAAAAAAGTGGGAGAGAAAGCGCATGGAGGTCATATCTAGAAACAAACTGTTGAATTATTTACCATGATAACGATGATGCAAGAGGATGGATTGGAAAACATTGTGGAGGAAAACACTTTTGCCCAGTACCTCGGCCCACTCAACTCACATCGTAAAACATGAGACAACTGGAATGGGATCAGTAGTTACTCGAAAGAGTTAAGGAGAAGCCTGAGGCTGTACTTTAAAGAGAAACCAAAGTGTTGTCAGAAGTCATTCCAAACATGCAGGGGGCTTTGATATTTAATGTTATGAGTTTCTTTATTTTGTTATCATCAATTTTTCCTGTCTATTTTTTTTTACATAAAATTTGAATTCTCACAAACAAAATAGTTGTGCATGATATCAGAGATTTTTTTCCTGGGATTAGTGTCACTTATCAGAACTTGTGTAAATAAATTGCATAATTTAGCCCTTTGATCAAAATGTCACCAAACCTTACAAAATATTGGACTTTTCAACTCCTCTAAAATATAGCAAAGACAAATAGAAACATAAATAAATCAGAGTCAGATGTTGTGCTTCTCTTAAATTACTTACAATGCAGCCACGATAACCTTTGTAAGTCTTATTTTCAAGAGCATGCTTAAGCATTTCTGACTGACTATTGAGCGCTCACACATCATGTTTGGATACACTTCAAAGTGGTTGAGTCTGTAGCATCTCTTGAGCTTTGGTCTGCATATTTTATAACTTCTATCATAAAATAAAAATGATGAGGGGTAGTGACTCAGTTCAAAAAATGCAGATATAGCCACCATGTGGTGATTTCTAATTAACTTATTATTGAGAAACAATGGAGAACAAAATTGTAGTAGAGTTTAGGGTAACATTTGTTTCAGACCAACATGCAAACCTCTGAGTTACATAATGATAAAGAACAACATACAATGTACATGATGTTAATCATGCAAAAAGGAAGAAAGAACATTGCTGAAGGAAAAGTGTTCCTTTTCGACTTATTCAGTGAAAGAAATGAATGCTGAAGACAATGTCACTCATTGAAAGGGAGGCTTTTTTCTCATTACTAAAGTAAAAGTAAAGTAAAATCAACAACAGCAGTTCCACACCACAGTTCATGCAAATATTTGGTTTCAATTACATAATGCCAGGACCATTTCTAGAGTCTGTTGGGGCCCTAGGCAAAAAATTGCCAGAATAAAAAATGAATGAAATCTAAATACTTTTTTTAGGTAAAATGTTCACATCAGAATTTTCAAAATATAAATAATAAAGAACAATACAAACCCAAATAAATAACAAAATAACTTGAATGTTGTCACATTGTAAACCCACATTACAAGGCCAGTGCTCATCAACAAACAAAGCTCCTTTAGGGTTTAGGTTTCCTACTGAGCCGTGTTGGCAACATAATTATTTTCTCACTAGATTTGGCGACTTTTAAAAGCCCTTAGCTACTTTCTTTCATAAAAGCAGCTGGCAGCATATCTAGTGACTTTTTGGACAGACCTTATATCTTCTCCTTCTCAGTGAATAAGCTCTAATGTGGCTGATGGTGTTCAGTGGGTGGGCCAGACAGAGATGTGAATAGGCTGTGAATGGGCGTACCTAACAACCAATTACTGAGCCCCATTGTTTTTATTCTAAATGACCTAACTTTACTATCTAAGTTTGATTTTGTGGAGTTACCAATAGTGAATTTATTCCAGTGCTCAATTAATAATATTTCAGTTACACAGTCTGTGCAATAGCCTGCATTGAAACATTTTTTAATACAAGAGTGTGAGATTTAGCTGCACACTGAGGAGCTGGGGAAGCCTCTGCATAATGCTAAAGCTCCTGTCATCCAAAAAAGAAAAAAGCATGTCTATATCTGTGATCTAAAAAATTTAAATTACACTTTAGGGTAAAAAAAAAATCACAACTCTTGGTCTAAATACATTATAAAAAATATGAATTTTTAAAAAATTGCATTTGAGGTGACGACAAATAATACAAAATTAATGATTTAGCTCAGTTCAGGGTCCTGGTTTTGTGCATTTTGGGTCACTGTCACATGGCATTGATGAATCCATGATATAACAGAGCCACCATTAATGTTATTGGCAACACCTGTACTTTTTCTGCTATGACAAGTCAAAATGTCTGCTGCAGAGAAGACCTACACAGGCTTCACATGATGTGTCAAATGTTCGTTTTGAAGCTGGAAAAATTTTAAATCGGCACAAATGAATCTTTAAAAACATAAAACCTCCCACAAAAATCACATCAGCTGTTTTCATGTAGGTTAACATTTTACTATGAAATGGCTTTTTAAAAAAAAAAAAGTATCATAAAATAGTGGTCATTCACCAGATTTTATACAGTCCAAAGAAAACAAGAAACATTTGCGGCAACTAAGTAAATCAGATTCAAGAGACGGGGGCCATAAAAAGTTACAATGTAGATCAGTACATCAAAATGCAAAGTAGAGCCCACACATTTTCAAAAAAACAAGGAACATCAGAAGACTTTAATTATACAAATACATGTAGATAAAGATTATACATATCTTGAGGCTGTAGCTGTCATGCCAAATCTGTCATCTGGGAAATTTGTCAGTAAGACAAACCAAATCCTGTCAAAACCATTAGAGGATGAGAAAAAATAAAAGACTGTGGTGTACTGTGTGCAGTAACTGCTCATTTATATCCACGTATGGATGAACAGAAATCTGACATTTGTAATGGTAACCTGAAAAAAACGACGGGATGTTGTCATCCATTTCTGTATTCTCTGATGTTGGTTCTCGGAAGGTAACCATCTGAAGATGCAAGGAGCCCTATTGAAGAACATAAACACGAACACGAAAAAGAAAGCAATTTTTAATTGTCAAAGTCTTTAAAAACAAAAATAAATATGCAATGAACAAGCAATTCAGGCAAATGAAGAATCTCAAGCAACAAAAAGGAGTTAAAGAAAAGTTCATAGAAAGATTGTTATCATAAAAAATCCTTCAGTGACACATGTTTTAAATGAACTCACACTGCCTAAGTAGATCGATCTGGCACCCCTGATGGCAACAGCTCACTATGGCCTAGGATACTATTTCAACATTTATTGTGTCATTAAAATTTATTTGCTCAGGGGAAGGTCATTCCTTTTTAAAATTCTTGAGGAGGGGTCATTAAAAACTCTTACTTAAGGTAGGGTCATTAAAATTTAATCCATCTCAATTCCTACAGGTATCGCAAACATTTTATTAACAACCCCACACCGTCAGATGTTTTATATATCACAAATAGCGGCAAATAGCTAAAGGAAATGTGCTGCTGTGATGTATCTGATTCAAGCCGTACTGTATCTGTTGTGAAGGCAGACTCCTGGTTTCTCCTGGTCGTTCATTTACACGAGCCCGATGCAGGGTTGTGCCTTTATAATGAGCCGGTTCTCACCAGGAAGAATGAGAGCATTGCTTGTTCATCCAAATGCTTAAAATGACAAGCTGCCTTTTGCAGTCTTGTGAGTAATGATGCTACGTAGCAAAGATGGAAGCAGCATGACACACTGGAAAATTCTTAGGGAGGAGGTTGGGTGCAAAAGGTGTGTGGCAGCAGTAGTATGTGCAGTCGATGTTGATATTTTCTCTCTAACCTTAACCAAGCAGTTTTATTTGTTAACTTTGCATGCTGCCAGGAAATGCACAGTAGGTTTGTCAGAGCTTTTTTTTAATGAAAACAGACATTTCTACGATGGCTGAAGATGATGTTGGTGATAGTGGTGAGAATGAACCCATGAAGTAAAGTTTCAGGTCGTGAAAACCAAAAGGACAAGCTGAAAGACGCTAAAAGTTTCTGTGTGGCTGAGGGTAACTGTGGAGCCTGGTGATAATTCACTGTGGGTTCATTACTACGAGTGAGCCCCCTGACATTACATCAAGTCACCTGATTCATTGTTATTATAAAATATTGATCAGAGCAGCTCCAAACAATCCTTAATCATAAGTTGACAGGTCAGAAAATGCTCCTATGTATCATTTTTTGCAACATTTTTTTTTACTTAGGTTGTACTACAACAAACTACCACTACAATCAACCATCTTTGTTGTTAAGGTATGAGGATTTGTTATAGCAGAATCTTGGCCACAATGTTAAATAATGTAGATTAATAATTTTAACTTTATATGCATGGGAAATCATCTTTATCTAAGTTTGTATAATGATATAATATTTAACTGCCTGCATTTATGTATATAAACTTATATACACAATACAGCATAGACTCATATATGTACACTTGTGTATATTCTGTACATAATGAGGCTTGTAATCAGTTGAAGGAAAATAGTACGTGTCACAATATTGACTTTGGAAGACCAAATTGAAAAGCTCAAAGCAGAAATATATGTTGGCAATCAGAGTGAATAATAACTGTCTGCTTGATATGCACTAGTGAGGCTTGAGATCACTTTTGTATGTTTTTGCTCAAGTGTAATTAAGTTAATGAATCTCATTGCAGATGCAGAGCATAATAAGATTAAACATTATCAATGGTAGTGGACTTTTCCAGCCCATCAGATTTACACTCCAGTCCCAAGGGATCTGTGTATTATCAATTAGGTCTGAAAATGAGGAATGTTCTTGCATCTTGTGGGGGAGGAACAGCACCTCTCTGAAAGTCTGCCATGGCCTGCTGCTCATGTTCACACTGATCTTGTGTGGTAACTCCTACGTAAACACACATGCACACGCACACACATACACACAAACTAACACGATATATAGATATCAACATTATAGCTTCAAGCTCACTGATTCCAGTTAACATACATGTAACATACAAGTAAGTTCACGAAGCACATAGAAACAAGGGACATGCACTTCAACCAAGCATATACTAAAAGTGATACAGCTGAGAGACTATGGGCATCATAAATATTTATAACTTGAATAAAGATCAACACGTAGTCACTCTAGATATTTTAGTAGACTATTGGTTGAACATTGCAAACCACAAGCGAGCTCACCACTGAGAGTTAAACCCACTGCATTAGCAATAAAGTAATTATTTATACAAGACATTAATAAATCAGCCTCATTATGAGCTTGGTTATGTTTCGTACTTCACATGAAAGTTAAACTGATGTAAGACCTGAGCTGTTTTAGGGTTGTGATCTAATTTGGGATTACTCAGCCAAAGAAAGATCTGTCAAAAGCACCCACAGGTTTGTTTCATACTACAAACTTTAGGCTACATTTACCATCACACAGTTTTGCTCCTATGGTTGTGGACAAATGCACCAATCACTCAACTTGCTTCTGATTGGACTGGAAATAAATTAGCTACCAAAATAAGGTTCCAGGTGTGTTTTGAGAAATAGGCTATGCAGTTACTGAATTATGCCCCATTTCATATCTATCACACCAAGGTTGGTGTAATACTTAATCCTAAAGTTCAGAAGTACTGATGGGTCTAATATGTATCTGGCCCGACTTGATCAGTTCACTGTTATCCAGTCCATGTTGTTGTGGAAACTTGGTAAATGTTGTCTGGCTCTGACTTTACGGTGGCCCTGAAAACACACCATTTCACAACACAACGACACTTCAGATTACGGAAAGGGTGGAACAATAATTCAACTATGTGACTGGACAAAACCCAAGTCAATTCAGAGTTTATTCAAAGGATTTGTTAAGGTGGATTGGTGGTGGATTAGATCAATTGCTGTGATTGATGGTTTCACTGTCAGGCAAATGGTGGCATTCTGGGCATGTGTTGACTAGAATCGTTAACTACATGGAAGTCCGTTCGATAGCTAACTGGCCAATAATTTAGGCCTTTGGTGGAAAAAGCTACGCCTGGAATGCTTAATTTCCAACTAGAGTTTGTGTTGCATAGGCCCTCTGCATCTTGTGGCATCATGTATCGGGCCGAGCTGCAGACCTGCAAGATACGATGAAAGCATATTGAGAATTAAACCATGTCATTTGCTAAAATCATCGGTGTAACGTCAGAAAGACGTTGTACTCTAGTGACTGTAATGTAAAACAGATGTTAAATTTTTTACAGCAGAACTTGAAGTTTCTTTAAATGATTGTTGTAAATGAGCATTTCAGACCAAAACAAATTCCCCTCACATTCTCAGTCAACTGAATTAAGTTATGTGTACTTGAGAGCCAATTAAAAACAATCCAGCCACAACCATTAGCCAATGCTAGGATTGCTGTGATATGCTGACATGGCATTGCTGGCAGTAATCCAGCTAGCGATAGCAACGTTTGCCGAACACATTCATAATATGGGTAACAGCAAGTTGGCTGAATTATCATACCTTCTGTAGCCGGTCACTAACGATAACAGGCATGTAACATTTAGAAGCCATCCAGTTACTTATACATTTAGGGGAAGAAAAGCCAGTCCTGAGTCAAACTGGAGCCTCGTAGTAGCTCATAGGACTCTCCATCTTGGTAAAGCAAGACCAGTATGGACTAGGAAAGATTCAAGCCTTCCACTTTTCCGCTGGGACTGGCCACACAAATGACACTGATGGAGCTGGTAAAGACACTAACAGATGTTTTGAGGGTCCCATGGCCAGTCCACCTGTTTTTCTGACATTTAACTTTGGTCACCTAACGTCAGAACCTATATTCAACCAAATGTCAACATCTAACCATGTTGGTTGCCAGCTGCGTGCCTGCTGGGTGTGTTCACTCAGGAAGCAGAAGACCTGGGCAGGACTGCCACTAGTTAGAACTGGTTAAAGATTAGTATGTAGAAGCATGCATTACATGTTTTAAAACACCATATCTGACCTTATGTCAGCATTGTGGGCCAAATATCAGGAATACGCAAAACACATTTTTCAGAGAGATGATTTCAATCATTTAAACAACATATTTAAACAAACTATAATGCAGAGCTTAATAGATGTGAGTCATTTGATTGTGTTTCAGGCACCCTTTGGTGGCAGAGCTATGAGGTAGTTTCAGTTCAGTTTGCTTTCAATTAAAAGTTTTTGCTGGAACAAAACCTGAAAATAGTCTATGGATAGACGCAAACTAATGGAAATAATAGAAAGAGAGAAAAAAAACAATTTTGATAACACCAGAAACATCATGAATGTCATTGCTCTTGAAACGATTTTACCAGGGTGTTGAAGAATATTTCTTTACTCAGAAAAAAAACTGTTTTGAGCCTGAATTAACTCACAGAACGTTGCCAGTCAGTCAGTGTGCATGAATCTGTACGTGCACATGCAGCCAAATCCAAGGGAAGGAGGAAGTCATTAAAAGGGTGATTCTTGGCCTTGCTCAGTGTCTGTTGATTTGTTCACTAGTTGAGGGCAAAGTGAAGGATACAACCATCAAATGGACATGAAGAAGCCAGAAGGAAGTGGTAGAAGATGCGATGCGATGAGAGGTGGGGTGGAGGTGGAGGGGAGAGAGGAGAGGATCTGTAGGAGACTTGGATTTGAAAGAAATCTATTAAGGTATTAAAAGGAGGAACATGAAAGACATTTAGGCTGAACTGAAAGGTAGACAGCACACACTTCATAGTGTAAATCACAGGTGTACTTCTACTGCATGAAAAGGGAAGGTGTCCTAAAACAGTCTTTCCAAATATAAATAATGATGTCTTCTAACTTCCTCGTTACTCAAATCTCAAAACAACATCTTGTTTCACACACTCAGCGACCCCAATGTCTACAGCAACAAAAGAGTGTTTTATTGATGGTAAAAGCTCATCTCTACACTCCAGAATGTCAGGGCATCAATGAAAATACATCACGGAGAGGAAGCAGTCAACTTCAGCCTCCACACTGACAATAAATCTGAGATTGAGAGGGCCTTGTAGGATATGTGAAAAAACTCGTTCTTGCTGATGAGAAAGGTACGTGACGCAAAAGGACGCTCCATCTAAAATGGGCTTCTGTCAACACAGAAATGGAGGGGATGAAGCAGCGCGGGGGAAGGGGTGGGGGGTGGGGTGAGCAGTGGATATGCGAAGGACAGCAGATGAGCAGTTGTCTCCACACCAGATTCATATTCTCTGAGCCTGTCAACAAGACACTTGGAGAATACATTTGATTCCAATGATGGGATTAACACGGCAGGGATGGGGAGAACTGATAAAGAGAGGAGTAAGGTGTAAAGTAGAGAAAATTGGGAGAAAAAAGAGCCGTTGTTTGAGAAATAACAGCTGCTGCTGCAGACTGAGACAGAGGGAGTGAGTGCACTGAAAAACGGTGAGAAGATGAATCTCTGTTGGCCTCGAGTTCTGCAGACACTCCCAGACTCACCTGACCTTTGCAAACCTCACCATTTCACTTACCTGTTATGTTTGTGGTAGCAATCTGAGCATTTTCTATTGTGGCGGATTTTTTGTTGGTCTGTATCAGACAAAATGTTCCCAATGTAAACTGAATATCTATCTATCTATGTATCTATCTATGTATCTATGTATGTATCTATCTATGTATGTATGTATCTATCTATCTATCTATCTATCTATCTATCTATCTATCTATCTTACACACAAACAGCAATAGCCTGCATTGTGCTTGCTAGCAACAAAACATGTTTTCACAAGTTTTGTCTAACAAGGAGACACTCTAGTCAGGCTTCAAATTGTACAGCTACAAGCTCATCCCTGTCAACCTCTCCAGCTTCTTTCCAGTCTCTTCTTCCATACAAACACACAGCACTTGCCTCCTTTGTATCCAGCACACTGCTAACTGAAAGCAACAGGACCACGAGTGATCGACAGTGTGCAGAGTTCCTTGCTTCTGTTCGGTCTACAGAGTTTTGGTTCCATGCACCTGTCACTAAACCGTCGTGGTGTACAAGACCTCTTTTGAACTGTACCATGTGCACCACAGAAATAATTTGAAAAATACAATAGGCTTTTGTGTTAAAAAGCAGCTACTCTATCTTCCAGTCTGCGCTGCTTGTGAACACAACTTTAAGTGTTGTCGGCTCATTTGTTCACCTTATTTGTACTTGTTTTACTCCATTGCTTTGGAGGACTATACTTCTGGCTCTTGTTTACACTGGGCTACATGAGATATTATGTAACGTTTAAATATCTACATGATTTACTCTGCATGAGTGAGTTAATATGTAACTAACCGTGCAACTCTGTAAAATTAATATTACATTACAATATGTGATAGTATGGAAAACAGTTTAAAAGGTGGAACTTCCACATCTGCAATTTTAAGTTGTCTTATTAAGTCTTAATTAGTGATCATACTACTGTACATATTTGAACATAGTTTTCATTACTTTCCTACGATTAGACTTTGAATATAATTTAATACAAATGATGACTTCTTTTCAAATAAATTGTCTGTTTATAAACACTTGAAAACATTATTATACATGATGTTTATTTGAGACAGAAGTGACTGCAGAGATAAAAGTACAATAACAAAGTACAACAGTGCAGAACAACTAGAAAGATTTTGCTCTATCAAAGGCTTCAGATTATATGTATTGGCTTTTTCATCAGGCCTAATGACCATTACATTTTTATTCCATTTTTTTTTTTAATTCTGTCAGAGCAGAAAACTATGGTATCAGAATATTATAACATATTAACATTCTCATTAAAGGCACATCTAATTTAATTAATTTGAGCAAAGAACCTGAGGAGTGAACTCCATAAATTACAAGACTCAAAACTGACTAAAGCATTTCTTTTCCGCTGCGGTGAGAAAGTGCAGGAGCTGATCCAGTGCTTTGGAACCATTTTACAGCAGCCATGTCACAAAGCTCCCTTGGCACACAATGATTTGTAATTTGTAATTACAAGGATTGATTAAAATGACCTCACTGGGTTACAATTTATTTAAAAAAAAATCCAATTATTAGACCGTTGAGGTCTTCAGCTGACAGATTGCAATTCGGCAAAGCATATCTGGGAAAAGAGACATGCAGCCATCTCTTACCAAGGGTCAGATGTTACAAAAATAATGTCAGCTCTAGGAGAAAACCATCATCATTTCTATGCATCTCCAAAATCAGCATTGATTTGATCATGCAGTATGCACTCATGCTACTTGCCATACAAATATGATTTTACCTCAGTCTCCCTTAGTCATTGTGAAATCTCTGTCTAATGTTCCATCTTTTTCAAATAGAAAGAGCCTGGATAACAAATTAACTTAGGCTGGACACAAAGGCAGAGGTGGGGGAGTGGTATCCGTCACTGGCAGCCATCACATCTGTCACCACTCTTCAATAACTCTCAAAATGTCGCTCTCCTTTGCTTTTAATCAGATCCTGCCGTTACAGCACTCAATTTGTCTCTCAGTTTGTTTCGACAGACTCTCAGTTTGTCTCGACAAGCTGGCATGCTGTGAATTATGTAACAGACCCCATTTGAGAGCTGCGATAACTAATATACATGCATCAAAATTCATATCTCTCGCAAGGTCCTAAATTATTTGTGTAGCTTTTGCAGCGCAAATTAAATCTCACAAAGATGTGTGCTTTGCTACGTGGCTCCATCTATCTTAGTCTGGAGCAGTAATTAGATTATCATTCAGCTGATGAGCTCCCATCACTCGGCCACCCATTTACTGAACTACTGTATGTACACACTCAACACAAACAGACACACACAGTCTTGCTCTTGCTTTTTCTTTGAATACCAATTGTAAGCAGTGCACACAATGTTGAAAGCATTCAGTTTAAGCTGGTGTAGCAAATGTACCTGCAAACATATGGACAACCACATATTAATGAAAGATTAATAATATACAGAAATAATTGTGATGTTTATTTTTACCCATGTAGCTTGTGTTCATTAAAGGTCCCATATTGTATAGAGTGTGATTTCCATGTCTGCTTTAATTATAAAGTAGGTCTAGATTCCAAAATAATACTATGAAAGTATCAAAGTGCTCAGTCCATGGATTAACACACACATCCTGTATTCAGAAAGTGAGCCTTAAAACGAGCCGTCAGGACCTCTGTAACTTAGTGATGTCACAACAGAGCAGTCACCGATCTCAGCCATGCCCCAAGCCCAGCCCACCTTGACCCAACATCCAACCTTGCAGGATCTGGTTTCATCTGGGTGTTTACCTGAAATCTGCAATAATTTGTAGTCAATCACTCAGAGTTCAGTCAGCCAATCAGAAAAGAGGCTCAGAATCGCTTGTCTGATTTGCCGACCTGTTGTTGCTATAGCTCCAGAGAGAAGCGTGAGAGAGATGTAAAATTACATTGAGATGGTTTTTGGTGCTGGTATAAAATATGGGACCTTTTTTAATTAATTTGATCATTAAAAAAACCTAACTTAAGGGGAGCCTTAACCTACACAGAGAACAATACCTACAGTCTACATATAATTTGTGTGTAGTGAATAGTGCCTAGAGGGTGAGAGAGAAAAGAGAAAAACAGAAAGCGAGAGATCACAGTGAATAATAGCAAGAAGTGTAGAAAGCTTGGAACAGATCAACCATGAAGCCTTTGAGAGTTATTAAGTTATTAATGATGAGTAACTATTGATGAGTCATTCTGTTTACACCGGTTTGGCCACCCTTCAAACCAGGATTAATCAAACTAAGCCTAATCAATAATGAAAATAACAGCAAGGAGTAAGAAGATATTTTCACTCCTTGCTTTATTACATTTACTGGACACCAGAGCTTCATAACTGGAAAAAATTAAAGTTTAAGGCAGACAGCTGGATCCTCCGTTGGCTTGGCACCAGTGTGACACAATTATAGTAATTCCTCAGCACGACCACAAATTCTTACAAATACTTCTGTGTATTCAAAAGCCTGTTTGGGAAGGAAATGATGTTGATTTCCACCCCCCTGAAATGTCAGTTTCCTTTTTCATTTGATTATATCAAAAGATTATCTAAAGCATGGATAAGTGGAGGGAATATTCAACAAAGATTTAAAATTTATGTCACATTAACGTCTGAAATCATTCAGACGTTAATGTGACACAGGCGAGGTCAATGCCAGGGATAATGAAGAACAGCAATGTAACAAGAAAAAAAAATCTGTGGTTGAAAGGTCAATGTTTGAAGATAAAACTTTAAAGTAAGATTTAGTTTAAAGCAAAAGAACAGAACACTCAATATCAAGAAACTCTAATCTGATCTTTTTGGAAGCGAGAGAAGAGCAGGGATTGGACCACATCTTTTTTGGCAAGCTTAGGGGTCTGATCTGAGTATGTAACTTATGCAGGGCATCATCCCAGTTTCACAGCTGGCTTCCAGAACAATCTCTCCTCAAACATCGGACAATCCATCTTGCCTTTTCATGCTATTCTGTACACACAAGAAGAAAAAAAAGTGGGGGGGAGTAACACATCACAAGAAGAGATTAGAAAGATGCTATCTAGCCTACATCTGTGCATACCCCTATCCAAACTATTAATCAAGGATTCATTTTCCCCTTCATCGTGAGGACTGTTAATTCCTTTAGGAGATGAGAGCATTACTACATCCTTACCTCTGTAAGCTCTTCATTTCTGCAGATTTAAAACAGCATAGTGTCAAATCTCACAACAGACCGGCAGCTCCACTTTGTTCTAAAAGCATTAGTCTCTTAATCTCTTCTTTTTTGTGTGTAGCAACAGGAGTGGTGCAACTAAGCCACAGCCACTCACAAGTTAAGATGGTGAATAAATCAAATCCGCTCAAGCAGCTTATAGATGCGGCAAGATTGCAGCGAATGCCATATCTGAAAGAGTCCACTTTTTCTTGTTTATCAAACGTGTGTCCCATCAAGGATCTGGTTTCATAGATACTGTGCATGATTTGTTTTGAACCACCCCAACACAACTGTCATTGTTTACCGATTGCAAGGCTGTTAGTGTAATGATAAATCTTTTTGCATGCATGGTAAACAACAGGTGCTGCTCCTTTCCCTTCTCCACAATCAAAGACAATAAAAGAAAATGAATCCTATTTTGTGAAAATAATAATAATAATAATAATTGTGAAACCCATCTTAGTTGGAGTAAATCTATAAACATAGCGGTGTTGTTTCTTACCATGCAGCAGTTTGTTAATAATGTTTGCACCATTCTGTGTACTTGTCCAATAATTGCCAATAGGAATGCGTTGGTTGGGAGCACCTTGAAATTGATTGTTTTAGTCACAAACTCTGATATGACTCTGTTTACATGTCACCACTACACACAAGGACAATTATTTCTATTGGCCATCCACATATGGAGTAGTTAGTCAGCCAATTTCAAGGGGGCGCCTCTGTCCTAGATCTTGAAGGATAATAGAGCCAGTAATTATGATGTGTTCATTTTAATGGAGTTTTATTGACAAGCATGGTAGCAGCTCAGCCTTCGCCCCCAGTTGTAACTGTGTGAATACAGCTTCGCAACTCAATTAGATCTGACATTGTATTTGACTCGGTGATAGCACATACAGGTGAGAATGGGGGAGCAGATGTATGCTAGAATGCTAAGCAAATTCATTTGTTTAAAATGAATCATGAAGGAGGTTAATGTTAACACAACTCAAAACAAATACAAAAATTCACTGTGTGCATATATTAAAAATAATTACTCTCTCTTATAACCTTAACAGAGACAAGAGAGAGCACAGGAAGTTGTAGAGGATCAAAGGTTTTGAGAGGATAATTTCCCTTTTCTTTTGTGCAAAGTGTTCGTAGGATATTTATTATCTTATTTTGATTAATTCAACGATGTACATGTTTTTGTTTAACAGATGAGAAGTTTAAGGCCCAAGGGTCACATTCTTGTCATATTCATTTGATTTCCTGCGTTGAGGAGATACAGCACAAGTAAACCAACAACAAAGCAAAGTCAACTGCCTTTTCATTTTCTAAACCTCTTTTTCTGTTCTCGCTCTCTATTAACCTCTTTATATATGGTATCATCAGTCTGACACTTTCTTTTTCACTGAGCCTCACTCTGGATAGGATGTCTTTAACATCCTTTTATATCACTCTTTTACATTCTCTCATTTCTGTCCTTTTCTTGTCCTTTCTGTGTTTTTATATTCATTACTTCAGATTTCTACTTTCATTCCTTTCTCCCCACTTCTCTCTTTTTTTTTTTTTTGTCTCTTCCCTTGAGACTTTAAGGTCATGGTCAGCCATTTATAACCATGTGCTTTAAATGCTGTTTAACCTTATCTCTGCATGCTTTATGGATGCTTCATGACTGATGGCAGAAAGCCTCAGTACTCTATTCCAGGTACTGCATGCAGACAAGAGCTCTCTCTCTACCTCTCCCTCTCTTTCCGTCTATCCGTCTATGTCTCTCATCCTCTCTTTGGACGGTACTTGTCATACGCAGCTCTCGTGCATCAAACCCCCACCCCCGCACCCCCGCACCCCTATCCCCACCTCCACCCCAGTATACAGGTAGTAGTGTTAGAGCTGAGACTCTGACAAATAGGGATAGGGATGGCCGATCACATGATTCAGCTAGCCCACATCCTGTGTGCTCCCTGTCGAAGGACACTGACGTCATGGGGTAGAACCAGAGCTGGTGCAATGACTGTGTCAATGTCACCTTATGTTCTGCTTAGCTGTTAGCATAGTGTGCTTGGCGCCGCTGCTCCTGTCGTTATACTGGCCTGGCAGCCCTGAATGTAGCAAGGTGGAGGCAGTAGAGTGAGTGACAAGTCATCCTAAACTGCCACTTTAAAACCTGCTGTGGCTAATGATGTGTATCTAAAAGCAGCGTGTGTGTGTGTGTGTGTGTGTGCGTGTGTGCGCGAGCTTATATGTGTGTGTACGCACATGTTGAGTGCTTGTGCACCATTACATCTGAGGGTGTCGTTTTTAATGTGTTTTCATTTAGTTTAGCAATAAAGACATTGTCCATTAACCTCCTAATATAAATTTAATCTATTTTAACCCTTTGGTAAAGGTCAAAACACAAGAATAATCTAATTAATGGCCAAATAATGTTGTTTAGCATGCATTGCTTCTTCCATTTCATGAGCATGCCATCCATTTATATATTAGAAGAAACAGCATTCTTTAGCCTAAAGGAGTTGTGTACATTTAAAGAGAGCTATTCGTGATATCTCAAGATCGTTAAACCTTCTCTGATTGCGCAGTCAAAAGATTGGTATAGTTGCTCTCCATATCATGTGTCCAAAATGTAATGTTCCTTTTGTGTCAGTCACCTAATTATCTCTAAAAATAATAAGTTTGTCTGTTTTATTGTAATCTGCAAGCATATGTGTTTTCTAAACCTCTAGCTGCACAGCACAATCCAAATGGTACTGTAAAGTGTGCAGCCTAATTACACTTCATTGTCAGGGGGTCACTTCACATCAAAAAAGAAACCAATCTCTTCTCCTTGAAAGCACAGAGAGATGATAGGAGGTGTTCACTGCGTGTGTGTGTGTGTGTGTGTGTGTGTGTGTGAAAGAGAGAAATGGAAAGAAGTAGGGACTGCACATGCACATGCACATGCGCTGGTGTGTGTATGTGGCGGGAATACTAAATAACAGTAGGGAAAAGCCCTCCAGCCACTGTCAAAATTATCTTCTGTAGCAAGTCCCTGTAGCACTGCTTGGCTCTATCAGGAGCCTGTGGGTTGGACTCACAGTCGCAGCTCTGCTTGCAACTTGGACAAACCATCAGTCTCAGTCTCACCACAAACTTCCTGCGGCCTTACCTTATTGCCGACAACATCAATGCAAAATAAATAAGTAGATCAACAGGCATGAAGTCAAATTTAACAAATCAGTTATGGCAGCATGTACGGGCCTTTCTCTCTCTTGTCTCTTTCTATTTCTGCATTGCCATACCCAGTTGCCAGGATACCACTTCTGTAATGCACAGTCCTAATTGTTTTGACTGAGTAACAAGCTGTTTAATAAAGGCACCTTGTACAATGTTTTGATTCAGGTCATGCACAAGCTCAGTGGATTAATTTGAGGAGGTGGTTGTTGGTAGTGGAGGGGCTGGTGGTGGTGTCTGTACATGTTCAAAACAGCTACACATAAACATGTACATCAATTATGTTGGATGGTCATCTACAGCTCAACATGAGTTGACAATAGTACCTGTAAAAAGTATCAATTTTATCATAATAAAGGGGCCTCTTTGCCTTTTTTTTCTTTTTTTTTTTTTTTGCTGTAATATGGCTCTTAAACGAGAATGGCGTCTCAGCAAGTAGCAACACATGCAGAAGGTGTTGATATGTGAAAGTTACCAGTGCTTTTCAGCTGCAGTAAGCCGACAAATGGCAATGAGCCAAAAGCAAAATTATGCCAGTGTTAAGCTTTAATACCTCCATGGACCTTGGTGCTGCTGCTTTTTTGTGGTATCTTCCACCTCAACCCATTTTCCAATTAACAATAGCAGCTCTTTCCAAAAACCCTGCAAAAAGTTCACAAATACAGTGAGCCTCCAGGAAAGAAAAATCTATTCCACTATTCAGCTTTTTGCACCGACAGCATGTCTAGAAAGCGGCAGCTGCTTGGGAACTCAATATTAATTTGACAACCGATATTTTTTTATGTTTATTTTTGTCGGAAATTTTATATCCAATATATTCAATTAAACCTAATTTTGATTACACTCGAGTGCCTTCCTACACAAATGCATTTAACATCATGCAGCCAACTAATCACACTTATGATTTCATCATAATTTCTATTTTGATCGATGTCATGTAAATTTTTGCTATTTCCATCTCAGGCACTACTGACTGTTGTTTAACTATTACTTTCATACATCTAAAAGAGAAACCTTGTGGTTTTTTAATATATATATATATATATTTATATATATATATATTATATTATATATATATATAATATATATATATATATAAAGAATATAAATAAAGAAATTTAGGCATTTGATCAATACTATGATGAAATATCTTAAATGGACATCTGTTGTCACTTATTTATTTAGCACTGAAATATTCTTCAATATAAATAACCACATATTGCACACATTATACTATTCATCTACTTACATTGTGGGAAGCTTACAGAAGAAAGAAACTAAATGCAACCTACTTTTAAGTGGTACAGATAAACTAAAAATACAAATAAAACGTAATTACAAACATTGTATTCACACAGGTCAAAAATGATGCAGAATACATATGTAATTGTGATCGCGTCCCACTAAGTGGTGATTATTTCCACATTATGTACTGTAAGTAGGTAAAGATGTGAGGATGAGAGAGCAACTCAGTTGCTCACTCTTGTTTATGTTGGGAGCCTTTTGGTGCAGAGGATAATGCACTCAGGTTTCCATCTGAGCAGTAACATAAAACCTTTTGATTAATTTCAAATGAATTTTTCTTGTGGTGAATGTATTGGCAATTTAAAGTGCTCTTAGCATCTTTAAAAATACTAATGAAATCTTCTCTGTCATATAAGTACATTAATGTACAGTATCATTGTTACATGAGCCATAAGGTACAAAGGGGATATTGTACTTGAATAATAATAATTACGGACAATACTGGCTCCAAAGCCAACTCCCACAGGCTTGCAAGACAATATGTACATCATGCTGTACTTACTGAACATAAATGTGTTTTGAATAAAGTAAATTTAGTTATTTCCCAAAGCTTTACAGATACATTCAACAACTTTTAAATACATCTCTAGTCTGATTGAGACAATGAGAGACATGAAAAGAATCATTTCATTTTCAAGTTTTTTATTTAACAAACAAGCATCTGTCCTCCATTGCTGCATGACTTTTACTTGTGCTAAACATCTACCTAATGGTGATGGTGTACACTCACCGAGCACTTACATCATACTAAAACTAAATAGGGCCTCCCTTTGCTCTCACAACAGCCTCAGTTCATTGTGCCATAGATTCCACAACATGTTGGAAACATTCAGTGCTGTCATGTCCATGTTGACATGATTGCATCACATATTTTCTGCAGATTTGTCAGCTGCACATTTGTGCTGCCAATCTGCTGTTCTACCACATCCCATAGGATCCAGATCTGATTCAGATGGAGACTGGGGAGGCCACTGAAGTGCACTGAACTCATTGTCATGTTCAGGAAACCAGTTTGAGACGACTTTTGCTCTGTGACATGGTGCATTATCCTGCTGGAAGTACATGTTGGAAGATGGTAAATTATATCCATAAAGGGAAGCACATGGTCAGCAACAATATTCGGGCATTCAAACAATGATTGATTGGTATTGAAGGGCCCATAATGTGCCACCACCACCAGCCTGGACTGTTGACAGAAGTCAGGTCGGGTCCATGGATTCGTTTTGTTTATGCCAAATTCTGAATCTACCATCTGCTGCCTCAGCAGAAATCCAGATTCATCAGATCAGGTTAAGTTTTTCCAGTCTTCAATTGTCTACTGCTGTGCCCACTGCAGCATCAGACTAATGTTCTGGGCAGAAAGGAGTGGAACCCAATGTGGTCTTCTGCTGCTGTAGCTCATCCACCTCATTGTTTGATGTGTTGTTCGTTCTGAGATGCTTCTCTGCTCACCACAGTCGTAAAGAGTGGTTATCAGAGTTACCATAGCTTTTCTGTCAGCTAGAACCAGTCTGGCCATTCAACTCCTCTGACCTCTCTCATCAACAAGGCATTTCAGTCTTTTTTTTTTTTTTTTTTGTGTTTGTTTGTTTGTTTTTTGTTTTAGAAACTCCAGATATTTGCACTTAAAATATCCCAGGAGATCCACAGTTGTCTTAACATGATGAGCCAGATGGTTTGTTGCAGGGAACCATCAGGGAAGGCTTCGTTGGAAACTGGAAAATGGGAGACGCTTTCAAAAAAAACACTTGGCAGGTGATTGGAGTGAACCATCTGTCTATCATATGATGTAGTAAAAGAGTGCCAAAGAGGAAACACAATACAACAACAACCACCAGTCTGAGGAGCTTTGAAAGCTAGTTAGCATGTCTTTAGATGATTCTTGATATTTTCAAAAGGAAAATCTTTGCTTAAGAGGCTCTTTTATGAATACCAAAACAGTCGCTTCTCCATAGCTGCCAGTAGTTCCTCCGATTGGCCCAAACCACTGTTATTCTGCCACAAGTGAATAGCTTGGAGCCTGGCAAGATGGTTCCTAGTTTGCAAGAAATACAGCTGCTGCACAAGGTTAAAATAGTGTGATACCAACAGTCCTGCCACAGTCAAAGTAACTGTGATTACATTAAGTGAACCTGTAGCTGCATGATTATATGCTTTGTGCTGCTACCACATGATTGGCTGAATGGATAATAAGCAGGTGTACAAGTGCTTGAGTGTATAGACGTAATGCTTTTTTCTTTTTTATAGTAACACAGACTACAGATGAATCATAAAGTTACTTTTAACAACATGCTCTTTTTTTTTTGCTTTAAATCAACATTCTAAATGCATTTTTTCACAATAAGAAGCTAATTTACATTTCTTTGGGAAATCAGATCCTCAATTGCCTATGGAAATAATGTTCTCCGGTAAGGCATTTTTAAAAGTCATTTCAGCATCTCTCTATAATTATTAAAGAAATAGTTTAAAGTTTTTGGAAATGGGTTTATTAGCAAAAAGTTTGACAAGAAGACTGATGGCAACTTACTTTTGCTTTTTTGCCTCCAGAGACATACATAGACATTTGGTGACACAACTAAGGCACCTTAACCAATCAAAATATACAGTTCATGTTACAGATATACAAAGACTATGCTATTACACAATATGCATAATATTGTCTATAATGTTTTCTGTAAAGTCAACATCAATATGATATAGCCCTATTACTTATGGCATACTTCATCAGTGATTTCAACTCACCCTCTTGTAATCAACAGTCTCTTGTGATAAGAGCGCCAGCACTTTCTGTGGTCGTTGCTCTACAACCACATATTGTTGTTGTATAGTGAAAATTGGTCCAATGGACATTATGCTAAGGACTACTGTCCATTAGACATGTAACAGGTCTGTGTCAACAGATGTGATTCTAGTCAGACAATCGGGTCGAAGACAACGCTCAAGTCACTTTACTTCATCACAGAGTGAAAAATGTGAATATGAGTAAAATCCAATGTGTTTGTGTGGTCTACAAGAAAACGAATCTGGGAATTAACATAACAGGCCACGTAACTTCAATCATTATACAACTGAACCTATTTATCCTTAGCCAGTGCTCAGTTTGGCCCACTGTCTCCTTAATATAAAGCTACATTAACCTTAGTTAAACAAGGTCACCATTTAACCTATTACAGTGCTGAGCAATTATGAGCTCCAGGATGTAAGATTTAATGTAACATGATTGGATCAGTAATGAAGATTACATCAAAAGAAATTGCACAAGCCCTGATAATTCTTTTTACAATTCTTAATAGATAGTAAAATTTAAAGGCTAACAGTAATAACAATTGCAACACACTGACCACAAAACCAAACCCAAGTAAATCCCCCAACTAAACTAAACAATCTTACAATTCTTCCTTATTTTCAACTAATCATGCAACTTGACTGCTGAGTAAATCACTAATGTTTATGTATATAAATCGATATATAACAAATAAATAAACTTACATTGTGTTCATTCACACACAATGGCAAATGAAGAGTCGGAGAAAGAAAGACGAAAAAACGCAGTCACTGACGGAAACTATTGCAAGCACTGAGAGTGATGACGTCACCACCCATTGAACAGGAACCCAGCGAGAGCTGCCGTTTGTGAGAGGATTTTCACCTTGTATTTTTTGCATGAGTTGAAGGGCTTCCGGGTTTGTAGAGTCGGTGTGTTTTATGCCCCAAAAAAGCCAATGAACCAACTGTACAATTAAGGTGTGTGTGTGTGTGTCTCACTCACTCCTTTTATCTCTTGTCATTTATGAGCCACTTCAGCCCCATTTGTATCCCTATATCCCTATTTACTACTAATTCTACACAGCTGTCACTTAATTATCAGAAATATCGTTGATTTATTTTATTTTCCAAATCAACACATAGCAAAACAAAACCGCTAAAAGTCCACTACATCTGTTGATATATTTTATTCCATTAGTAGTTAGCCTTTTATTTCCTTTCCAACAACTGCTCTCGAGAAGTATTCAAAATATGTTTGTAGCAGTGATGGTGCTGTATGAAGCACTGCCTTGTTGGGAATCTACACCAATTAAAATACAACATGTGAAATGTTTCTTTTAAAGAAGGGCACAAAGTAGTTTGTTAAATTGCTCCAGCTCTGAGTAATGTGGGCTATACCAGAAAACACTGGAGTATCACAGAAGATATTTGAAGTAAACCTGTGTACATTGTTATACCAATGGAAAATAACTTCCTGTTTATAATTGTCAGTCAGTTTGAGCACAGGGAGGCAAGCGTGAGTGCTGCATGCAAATGACCAGGACGTCTCTGCCTGGGCTCCACGGGGGATGCTAATGTGAGCATCAAGCTTTCTTTAGAATGCAACTCAGACTCGAGTGGAGTGCACACAAACATGAACTTATACCTGATGAGGTGAGCGCTGTCATTCAAATGCATCCGAACCAATCAGCATGTGACAGGATTACTGACTTTGCCCTTGCAAAGTCAGGTCCTCTATGTCTGAGGTAGCTTTAGAAAACCACACTATTTTCTCAGTTGTCATTGGACTCTGAAAGACAGCTCATATGTATTCATTACACCTTTGCATAATAGTAGTTTTCCTTCATATAAGCCATACATTATATTGTCTTAAACCTTTTCACACTGCAGTTTGCATGAGTGGGTTGCATGAGTTGACTGTCCATTGGATATTTCATTTACTAGGTTCTTTGAAAGTCTAAAAGCGATGGATCTTACATGAGAATGAGTTGGATTTGAATCAGAAATATCAAGCATAGCTTGATAAAAGTATTTCTTGTTGAAACACACTAATTACCCAAATATTCAGAAAAAGGAATGTCATTTCCCTGTTATCCATTTCACTTTTACAAACCTCATTTAACATTAATCATTGCTGTAATTGAAGACGATGAACAGGAGGGACATTATCAAGATGACTTAGATGTTACACAGACTAGTTCAGTTTTACATTCTTGAAATGCTCAGCTATCAAAGTCCATGACAGACTGAGACTGAAACGTTTCTCAGGATCCTGTCTGTCTAATAAAATGTCTGGTAAATGCAGAAGCGATGGTGTTCACAAACACTTTTCCGCCCACAGTGAGTCACATTACATGGAGTGTGTGACTGTACTGTAAGCTGTGAGTCAGATATTACAATACTTTTTCTTGGCGAGATGAAATGTTGGCCAAACTAAAATGATTTTTTATTTTGTTTATTTACCATTAAACATAATTATTACATTTGAGAAGTATGTTTGATATGGTTTCCATACATCCAGTCACATACAAGCTGTCCAAATAATTTTGAGAAGAACAAAGGTGACAAATAAGAGGGATCCTTCTCTGCTTACAGACCTAAAGCATTATTGTGCCAGGTCAAGTTTAACTCTATTTTACCAAGACTCTGTTCAAGCATAGGGATGAAGCCAGAGACTCGCACATCTCACCATAGACAATACACATTAAGGAAGTGAAGTTTAGGCCACCACTTTTGACCCTTAAGGGAAGCCATCAATGTCAGTCTCTCGTACACATATGGATGATATGACGCTGCACTTTGAAGAACGTGAACAGTCTAGAAGACTGAGTAGCATGGGAAGGGTGGGCCACGTTAAAAAAAAAAAAGGAAAAGAAAAAAAAGCTCACTGAAATCACTTTCTATTTGTGTTACTCTCTAGCAGAGACTCTGAGCATCACTACTTCTTCAGGGCAGACTGGGCGCTACACTGACCGGGCTGGAGCTAGCTGGTTAGCATGCTAACTTCATTAGGAGAAAGAACTTAATAGAAATAGAAGCAGAATTTTTTGTGGTGAAAGCCCAAGGGTTCCTTGTATATATTCCATTTTCTAAAACAGTGTCCAGACAGACTGGCCCGGCATGATGACTTGCAATATTGTCACAGTGATAGATAACTGATACAGAAATTCTCAATAAGTCCTTTATTGACTTTAATCTTTTCTCTCAAAATCACCAGGGGGTATTTTATGTGTCAACCTTTAAAAGCATTGAATTCCATGAAGCGAGTCTATTTCAGTTCAGAGTCTCTGGTAAGACAAAGGATAAAACTAAAGTTGTCACAGGTTCAAGAAAATGAATCACTAACGCAAGCACAGAACCCGATAACACCAGTAATTCTTTTTAAAAGAAACGTTAATCCAATCAAGGCCTAGTTGGGCCAAGAGGCCATCTTTGCAGCAGAGCTCCTCTGCTTTTGGCTGATAGAGAGACAGAGAGACAAGGATTACTGCCATCCAAACACCTGGCCTCTCATTGAGAGAAGAGAAGCTATAAATCAGCTGAGGTCCCCATTTACCCTGCTCTCTTGTTTTCATCCCTGTCATATACACCCGTTCAGTTTAGATTGGTGTATTGAGTTTGCAGTCGTATTAAACCTGTTAAGTATGGAGTAGAACTGACGAGTGTGTGTTTGTTTGTTCAGTTTTCTTCTGTTGTGGACCTACTACATGCTCAGTTATTGTGGCAAATAGTAAAGATTTACACACCATAATCATAAGCACCGAAAACACAAAAGAGCACAGACTGGCAACTGGATGACTGTGGGTTTGAGTGTTTGGGTAAGATCCATTAAATCTGCTTCAGTATTTATGCTAAAGCGGATTGCTGAATATTTTAAGGTGGATTGTCTCACAAACGAGATAAGTCTTGTGAGGTGGAACCATATTAGCAAGAGGTGACACTGCTTCAGTGTAAGCACCCATGTTTGTGGTATTTTCATGTATTTTAGATTTTAATGGGAAATACCAAATTGTATTTTTTTTTTTTAGTGGCCTTAAAATGCAGAAATGTCCCGCTATTCACAAGCAAACAAAAAGATTAGCCAAAAGTTTGAAAAGATCAATAGTATTCCTGCTCATAAATTGTGTCTTCTGTTTTCCTATTTCAACAACCCTCCAACCTGAACAGCCATGTAGGTGGTCTCTCCCTCTGGTACGATCCATTGAAGAGTCTCCTGAAAAACAATGCCCCCACAACATTTGTCCTCATGGTTACGATGGTAAACATGTGGTTAAGCTTATGGAACATTCACAGTTTGATTAGGTTAAATGTAATGACTAATCGGTTTAAACAAATACCATTTATATCCAGCATACTATATGCATGAATGCAGACTGTGAATTATTATTTATTTTAGTTATTTGTTATTTTAGTTTGGGGTTAGTATATAGCTGAAATATTTAGGTTTGTCTCACAGTCAGTAGTGGAACTTATGAATGTACTTTGCACTATATGATCAAAATAATGCCTTTGGCACCAACCTGAAGCTTTCCTGTGATTGGTTTTGAGACCATCTGTGTAGAGTATTTCTGGATTAGTGCTCAAAAGCATCTGTGGTATCTCTGTTTCGAGCAGCAGAAAAGTTTCATGTAAAAAGGCACCTTAGATGCTTCTTTTTAACCCAGATCTTTGCCTGAAACAGAGTTTTATTCAATAGACTGACGCTTTCCCATTGATTATCTGGGGCCAACCCAACTTCTCTTCTCTATGTAGGGGCTGTTTTTCAAAACAAAACCATATTTTCTGTTATGTTTACGGCTGCTAGTCTCGTTTCAGGAATATGGAGAAGAGAAGGCATAATGAAAACAGCGTGGGACTGATGAGAAATAACCGAAGACTTGTGGCCAGAGACTCAGAAGGACTGACTCACTCTAATGGGAAGAGCCCTTTAATGAGAAGTGCTAGTGATTGTAGGTGGTGGTATTAAGAAAGGCAAAGGAGGATTGAAAAGTCAAGGGTTGCACTTGCTCACCTCCTTGGGCTTTGTTCTCCATTACCACAGTGGTATACAGTAGTCGTGGCACTGCTTGCATTATGCTCCAACATCAAAGAGGAAACTCATTTTCTGCCTCTTTAGCGGAAGACCTGGGGAAACAGAGATGCTGGGGTGGGAGTGTGAGGGAATGGTGCTGTCGAGGGATAATGTGTGTTTTCAGTTGCTAAGGAACTGTCTGGCAGACCATCAGAATAGATGGAAGCAGAGAGAAAATCATCAGAATTAAAAACAAAAACAAAAAAAACCCAACCTTTTAGTATTATTGCAAAGTCAACAAGGGTTCTCGTGTACTCTGAAACTCTTCATTACTGCAAAAATATTAGTTAATCAAATCATTTTTTCCATAAATTATGTTGACTATTGATTATCAGGACTGCATTTTTCAGAAATCTACAATCTTCTGTTGTAACGTGGATGTTACTCCTCATTCTGTCATCATTTGTCATCTTCTGCGTCTATTTTGAAGAGTAAGAAGGAAGAGCACTGAAAAACGCTGATAACAGTGAATATGTTTTCCAAGCAGACGCAGCTCAAAGCTGAAATTATCCTGTTAGAAAAGAGGATCTGGACTAAAATTGTGTCGACAAAAGGCTAAACAATTGCTGTTTTATGCTTTAAAGCAATCTTGCTTTGTGCTGTAAAATTGCTACTCTACGTCTGTTGCTTCTATTTCTAATATTGCTAACAATTCACGGAGCTCACATTTACTGAGGACCCACAAAAATTCCAGTAAGATTGTTTTCATAAAAAAATGGCAACTCTTTTAGAAATCACAGCTACTGTACTGTCTACCGTTGCTACAATATAATGCAAATGCTTATATGAGAACCTTTTGTTGTGGGTTCATTGTTGATAATGAGGGGTTAAACCTTCAGGTCTTGTTCTGTAGTAAAGCTGGTACAATATCAATTAACAGATTTCCTTATTCATTTTATCATATCATCAATATTCATCATTACTCTAAGCTTTATTGAACAATCATGGAACAGAAACCCAGATACATGAGTTTATGTCTTCAGTGGCAGCTTGCTGAAAATGGGGTTATAACATCATGACAGCACTCACGCCTTTCATTCACAACAATTAGTATTGGCAAGACAACAACATACGTCACAAAAATGTAAACAGATTGTTTTGAGGGTTTGGACAAACTACTGACGTTGTTGTTTTTCTGGCAAGGGTAGTGTCGACTGAAACTTTTGATATTCAGTATAATTTTCCTGATATTTTAAAGAACTTCACTCTTCAGTTGACACCTTGGCAAAGGCGAGAAAGCTGCTAGCCATAGCAATAAGGACCCTAGTCCAGATAGAGGCAGGAGATATGCTTAACAAATGTGTTACCTTGGCAAAGCATAAACACAGCAACCAACAAGGCAACTTACTATAACTGCTCTAACTTGGCCAGTCTTTGGCATGAGAGGTGAACTCAAGACCCGAGAACATTAACTGTGTCAGGCAACAGGTGAAGACAATGATTGGACATGGTAAGTTATTGACTGGCACTTCCCGCTGCTGACAACCTTGCCACTGGCGTGGGCAGGGAAGAAGAAGCAGCCAAGATAGAACCTTTGGCCAGTCCCAGCCTCGAGATCAGCATCATGGAAAGTTCTCAAGTGCACAGTCTAAACATGATGTAACTGTAAAACAACTGTTCAGCTATAAACTAAGTAGAGAGAAAGGCAGAATCCTTAGACAATAAATACAATTTAACAAATAGACAAATGAAACGGTGAATCACACAGTGTGGTTTATGTCATTCTAAGCTTGTTTTGAATATCAAATCAAGCCCCCCTATCTATCAAGTGTGCCCCGATTCATCGTGTAAGTTTACAGACATACTGTACCTCAGTGCATTCATTGGATGTTATGTTGAATGCTGGCTTTTTTTTCTGCTTGGAGCTACTTCAGAGGAGGTGTTTTTTGGTGGTTGTACTTGAAGGTTGTTTTTTTTTTTATTTATTTTATTTTTTATCTAATCCAGTAAAAGATGTGATTTATTCCTGTTGCTTCATGTTGCAGCATAGGTTGAAGCTAAAAATAATAATAATAATAATGATCAAGGCAGAAGCTACGGCATAATTGATTTTCAGCTATCGATATTTAGTATATGTTCTTTCTCTTTCTCTCTTTGTTGCCTACTGTTTCCATGTGGGTCCTTAATAAGACCCCAAAAAATATCACACTGCGATTTGATGCCTCCTTCTTCCTTGTGTCCAAGCAGAAGACTACAATTACACGCAGTGTCCATAAATTACTATGTTTACTCCTGCTTCTAGCATGACCTTCACCAGGGGCCTTACAAACACTGGGAAAAAAAAGTAGGCTAAGAAAAAGAAGAGAGAGGACAGGCAAAAAAGAAATTTTTAGATATGTTTTATTTGTGATCATATTACTGTAAGAAGTGCCAATTCAATAACATAAATTTACATATTCATTCAGTGTCAAACATTTTGAATTACCAATAATATTTTTGCCAAATTATATTCATATTAAACATGGTGGAAACGGCGAGTGTAATTGAGTTCACCATGACTTTGCAACCACATTATTACTAGCTTCTAAAAATGTACAATAAAATTATGTTTTTTTTCTATTTTGAAAATTAGAAAAGTGAAGAAAGAGACAGGAGAAACACAACTATATAGTGTGGATGGTCAACAAGATGTGACAAAAGATCTGAAATTGGCGTTAAAGGCAGACAGAAGGGGGTGAAGACAGAGACAAAGAGAGTTCGTCATCCAGCTCCATGAATGATACAGTCAGTCAAAGTCTGATTGCTCCTTCTGCAGTCGGGATACACCTGCGTGCTGGGGTAAAAAAGGGTAAATGAAGTACAAAACGTATAAAAAAAGTACAAAAAGTGAAAATGCAACAAACTCGACAAAGCCATCTGTTAAAGCACTTGGATGCTGACATAAAAACCAGTGGCAGATGACCTCTGACACTCTCCCACTTCTACAAATACCAGAACACCACTGTGTATAGCTGACATTTGGAGGGCTTTATTTTTATCTCTGGAAAAAAAAAATAGACTGCTCATTTCAACACAACAATCTGTTCTTCGGTACATATTTTAAAACTGAAAAAAAAAAAATCAAAGTAAAGTTCTTCTCTCTTACTGCAAAATCTTTCAAAAATAGAGGGACCATCACAGAACTGAAAGCTTAAGGATTTTAAAAAATCAAATATTCGTGTACTCTGTAATTAACTCTAATATCGTCACCTTCCTAAAATAATGGCCTAAGTCATTTTTTGACAAAAATGTTTTTTTTGCCTAAATCACCCCCTCATGATGCTGGCCACCTCTGGTAAAATCGCCTGAATCCTCAGTTGAGGGGAACATGCAATTCTACCCCTGTTGTATAATGGCCTATGTCTAAAGTGTGACTCTTTTGTTGAGTTTTTTGTGTTTCCTGAAAAACCTGAAAAAATGACTTAGGCCATTATTTTAAGAGGGTGTCGATATGATAATTTTACATCTGATTTACAGGATATATTTACCTGATATCTTGAATGATGTCAGTAATATGGACTATCCTTGTAAATACAAAAGTGAACAAACTTGTCACTCAAAGTTAACTAGCTATAAAAGAAAACAGTAGCATCAGTCGTATCATTATGTATTCAACAAATGCAGAACTCCCACTGGAACAGCCTGTGGCATACCACAATTAGAATCATATCAATACCCTGACCACAATAATTAACTCTATTATGTAGATAAATGGCACATTATTCTTGCAATGTGGACTTCTAGGCATTTAGATTTGACACGAAGTCTCCTACATTAATTAATAGGTACTTGTTTGGCTGGGTTAATTCTTCAAACAGTGACTGTGCAATTAAATATGGATGCCGCAAAACCAAATACATCCCAGAGGGAGTAAGACAGTGGTTTAACATTAGGCCAGACTGATTCAATATTTACCTCGCTGAACTTCACTATACCGCTATCAGTGCTGCTTTCACAGTGACGCAACAAAATTATAACCTGGACGTCTCAAATGGAATTAGAATCATCCACACCGTTATGAGTGACACAAATAAGAAAATAACAGGGAGAGAATACAGTGGTGTATTCGTAGAAAGGCTTGTTATGCGCCTTGATTTCTTTTAGATGGTATGGGGATGAGTGACTTACACGAGCGGTGCTTATTAGTGGTGTATAAATGCTCTGGCAAATGGGCTGATCTATTATATATAACATGAAGCACTGGCACTTTCAAACAGGTAAAGGGGGATTTTAAGAATAAATGTGTGTGAGGACACATTTGAAGTTAATTACATGAACATGCTGGGAGTGAATTCATAATTTAATTGACATTCATAATTCTCTACTATTGGTTAATTAGCTCTGGTTTGAGATTTCTATTAATCAGAGTACTTCATCTGCATGGCACGATGACATTATGTCAGATTATACAATCTAATGCATTTTCCAGGAAGTAAACAGCTACAGATAGATGGATAGATGTTTACCGTTTAAGGCCCCAATTATGATTTTCTCATAAAAACTGCAGGTTTTAGCCCACACATGTAAAAAAAAATCTTAAAAAATACATGTGACATCATGTAATGGGACAGAAAAGTTCTTCTAAACTTACCACTAGATGGTGCTAATGTGTTTTCCTCCCTATTCCTATCAGCAGATGGATGTCCTGTTTGTAATGCTTGAACCATTAATGGTTAAACACATAAATTAAATATATTCAGTCACAGATGAATTTCCTACTGTGCTAAGAAGAAAAACATTTAAAAGGCTCACCTTAGTATGAGCTGTGTGCATTTTCTACAAGGACAGAAGGGAAAAAAAGAGTGTGCTGTTTCCATTGACAACCAGACATTAAAGTATGGTATGAAGTATAGAGAGTACTTTTTTTTTTTTTTTTTATACAATTGATGAGGACTGTGAGGATGCAGAAAACACTTGGAATGGATTATGGAAACAGTGTAAATTGAATACAACATATCACTATCACATAAATAAGCTATTACTCCTCAAGCCATTCATCTTATGGAAGCACCAAGCAGCTTTGGCTCCAACAAATAACACGCCGTAAATAACTGATGTTTGAGGGAAATGTGAAATGTAAGTGCCTCAGTCTGTTATTTTGCATGTTAAACATCATTGTGAGTAGCACCTGTAGACACTTCAGAGTCAGAAGGTTATCTGCTGCTGTTGTGTATATCAACCGATGATGAACACAACCCATATGCATACTTCAAGGCCTTGAGAGTCTACAAAGACTCGCAGCAGCTCTGAGGGAATCAGGTGCTGCTGCACTCTCACTTCAGCGTGATACACATGTAAGCGCAGGCACTGCACCGCTCTATAGGGATGGGTTGGAGTCTTTGTTTTGCATTCAACCCCTTTGATATCTCCTGGTGGGAAGGTGGGGTAGATGAGGCGGGGGAGGAGGGGAGGGGAGGTAGGGCGAGAGGGAGGAAGGGGGGTGGGGGGGGTTGCATGTGTTTGCTAGTAGAAGACGGAGACAAAAATTGCAAGAGGTGAGCGAGAAAGAGAGAGTGAAGGAAACGAGGTGGGTGGGAGGTTGATGGGAAGCACAAAAATGTACCTCCTGTTTTGCCTCTGCTGTCCAGGATCAGAGCACGGAGCCACTGTGGATTACTCACTACATGTGTTAGCTTGTTGTTATTTATATAAGCCACTGTTCTGTGAATATGAAACAGTGTAGGGTGGCATCCTGGATGAGGAGTCTCACATCTTTCTGTTAATGTAAATGTAGAACATTATGAACCTTGCAATAGCATCTTGTGACAAGTGATCGTGATATCACAGTAGTTATCTGCCCGTCCAATTTTTCCCTTCAATCTCGATTCGTTATATTGTCACGATGTTGCACACGTATGACATACTATGGAATGTGGCTGAAAAACGAAAAACAATCACCCTCGGCTTCACTGTTTAGGTTAATTCACATTCCAGCTTGGTTTTCAGATGCAGCTAGCAGGTGGCTGTTTTCAGGCAAAAAGCTCTGATAAACCCACCGTACGCTACCTCCTCGCTTGTAAACACAGTGAAGTATTTAGCAGCTAAATATCCAGATATTTCCCCGAAGAGTTGGTGGAAACGAGACCAGAGCTGGCCACAAAACACAGCTCCAAATGAATGCTAATGCTGCCTCATATTTGCTGGGTTTGTAAATAAGCAATTGGTTGCTAACGCGTTTGCCTCATAACATAAATAGACGATAGTATATCAGTGTTGTGTTTCAAATGTGATAATACTGCCCCGAGAAGCCAAAATCTCAGCTAATGTAGGTTTAATTTAAAAATCCTGAAGTTGCTGATAAGCAGAAAGAAAATCTGCTTTTATAAATCATTACCTCTTCTCCTACTACCATGCTTTATAGTTTAGATTGGCTGATTAGGACATGTTTTCAGCTTTAAGTTGATATGTATTAAAGCTTTGCCCATTTATACCTGGAATAAAATGGTGAATGCTTTTTGAGAGGGGACTGAGAATTCAGTCGTTTAGCTGTATATGTAATGGACTTCTTCCTGATTCCTCTTGAGAGCACACCAGCTTGATGTGTTGAAGGAACCAAGCTGAGTCACTCTGCATTAATCTCCATACAAGTTCAGTGAGGGAAAAAAAGAAAAAAGAAGTTGTCGACAAATGTTCCCCCAGGTCTGGGAAGGCGGTCACCGTTGGCACCACACTGCAGTGTCACTCCCATCGCCTTTAAAGGGTGGAGGAAGGTTACTCTGTGTGGGTGTTTGTCTGTCTGTGTGTCTACTCCCTGACATCCAAGCTGACCGAAGTGACTATGGACCAGATGGACCTTGATGTGAATGGCTTGATCAAGTGGAGCGTTATCAGACCACCCACTCTGGCTGACATAAGCTGTGAGGGCTAAGCGTATTAGGAGGCAGGGGGTCCGAGGGGACTATGGAGACACTTCAGAGTAATAAACTCATCAGGAGAGAGACAGATACACCTGTTTGCTACAGGGTGACTGAGACAGAGGGCACAGAGAGGGAAGGAGACAAGAAAGATAGAGGGAGGAGTGGTTGGTATAGTGCACAGACAGAAAGAAGGAGATAGCTGCTGAGGAGGGATGGGGAGAGGGAGATAAAGAGGAAGAGACAGAGACGCTCAGCTACAGAGGGTGAGACTGTAACCATCCCTGGAGTCAAAATCGCCTTAGACAAGACAAACTGAGCTGGCCTAGTTGAGTCCAAGTCAAGCCAAACACCAAAGAGGAAATTTCAAATCCTGTTTACAAATCCCCAATCTTTTGAAATCAAAACGACAATGCTACTCAGACGTGTTGTCGAGTAAAACAGCTCAATTAGGAGTTCATTTGGGGATTCATTAAGATTAGTTTCTTGATATCAGACCCAAACCAAACCCTCTAAAACAAGACCTTGAGATATTATGAGAAAATATGAGGCAAGTGAATGGCTTTGAAAATGCAAATTCACAATGTTTTTGTTGTAGTCTAGCCTTGACAGACATGGGGTAGCTAACACTGACAGGCAGCCATGTAGAGGAAAGAGCAAAGGCTATTAAGTCCAGATAAAATGAGCTGAGATGTGAAAGTGAGAGAGATACAAATCCACTTCTTCCACATACAGTAAGCCCAATGCAGGACAAATATAGACACTCTACTAGGTCACCTATATAAAATTGGTAATTTTCAACAATCCTACAACACTTGTTCTTTCTGATTTTCCAGAAATAATGCAGTGACCCATATGGTTCTACTTCCTCTGTAGAAAATCACTTTGACCTATTTTGATGTAAAGTAGTCCATGTTCTTATTTCTGTCTTTTGTCATATGAACCAATGAATTAGACGGAACACGGGAGCAAGTTTGGACATATGCCTGTGCAGTCCAGACATTATTCAGTGTCATTCCAAAAAAACTACTATTGATCTCACTGCAAGCAAGAGCCTGCTGACCCGATACCATCCTAAAGCATTATTTTTCTCATTATGATTTACGTGAGACTTGGTGGTTAGATGGTGCTTTAAACATAAGATAACTTTGTGTTGCAAATTCATATGTGAAAAGGCAGCTTCCGACTCTTTGAACAAGACCCTGTTCTTCAACTTTCACGGGCTTATTAAAGTGTTAAATCATGAATGTCATTCTCCGTTTCAGTACAATTTATCAGCCGAGTTATAAAAAAAGCTTTGTCCATTCAGTGATATTAAAACAGGTGCGCATCCTCTTGCAAGTGGTTGGGGTAAGGATAAAAGATTTCCACTGTAGATTACAATGTATTAATATAGATCCTGTGAGCAGGGGTGCAGCTGAAATTGGACGGCAACAATACCTGTCTTCAGTGCATCGTAAAATTACTGTTTTGTTTATTATTTAGTATCCTTGAAATACTTTCACCTGTTAATCTCCCCTCTGTCGTGACCTGAGCAAATGGAAGGTTCCAGATTGAGAAAATGTGTTGCCAGTCACTTGTCTGTCGGGAGGGATAAGGTCTGTCAGGCTGAGGGTTTCATTAATAGAGTTTACTTCGGTTTAAAGTTGTCTTTGTTAAACTTCTTGTCACCCTTTTGCATGGACACCTACCTACACTTGTTGCAATGTTGTCAGCATGACATGCACAAATAGATGTCGATTATTTTAAAGTATGGTGAATTTTAGAAACAAGTAGGAGAACATACATCCTACATATATATATATATATGTATGGTCATGTCTCTCACATATGTACTCAATCTCAACAGCTTTAATTTTAGACTAGTTTAAGTCAGTATCACCTTCTTGGGAAACTACCTCGTAAAATTTCATGAATTTTTATTTATCAGATGCTTTCGTTCAGCCGACCACGAGTGCAAACAATTGAATCAGGTGTTGCTCATGAAATTGTGTAAAGCAATACCTTGGTGTGCATCACTCAAATTGCACAAGGTACGTGCGACAATGAACTGTTATTAGACTGAGTAGTTTTAAATTGTTATGCTAATAGGAGAAAAAAAGACATCTTGCTAATAAGTGTTGATGAAAAGGTATTGTCTGTGTATTATTTCTCAGGTGGCCTCTTCTGTCACTTTGGTGAGCCCTTTATGCTACCTAATAAACACTTCTGTTGTGTTGCTTTAATTAATCTCTCTAATATTGGTAAACAAAGCAAAAGGAGTGCAGGGGAAGGTGTAAATGGTTGGCACCAATACCAGTGGCTGCCCAGTCTGAATTCTCACGCAGAGTTTTGAAACTGTATGAAAAGTGTTTCACTTTCTTTCTTTAATGTTAGGGTAAGATTTAAAAGCCCACCCATGCCAAGGGGGGATGTCGGTCTCATTGCCTTGTCTCAGCAAGACACCTGGCTCTGCAGGTGAGAGGAGAGGTAATTATTTGCACCTCAAGGTGAGAAGAAGACATTCTGTAGGTATAACCACGGGCACGCCTCTCATTACCGCACCAGTTTCCTGTGTCCAGTCTCAGCTGGCCAAACGAGATTTGGCTCTTTGTGAGCACAAGGTGTTGCTCACAAGCTATAGGAGGTGATTGTAATTCATCTCTCGTTCGTTTTCTGTCAGAGGAGAAGAGCGTTATTCCGCTAAGAGAATCCTGAGAGCACTAATGTATTGCATCCAGCTCAATGACTCCAGTTCAGGCATCCAGAGGTACAGGCTGTCCATGCAATTTGCTTGCGGAAAAATCATGCCTGACAAGAATTCTTCTCATTTTCACTGTAGCGTACAAGCAGGTCGACTTGTAAATATCTCACAAAAAAAATAAACAAAACCCTTTTCACTGAGGTAATCCAAGGTCATGCCCTCCACCCACAAAAGCTCACCATCCAACAGTGGAGACTGCGATGAAGCAGAATCTGTTGCACAGCGCGCAGTGATCGGGAAGTATTTCTTGAAACAGTGAACATTTGGTTGACAGAAAAACACACAGGCAAACAAACAGAAACAGGCGTGCGAGCAGATGCAGGTTGTGGTTGACCATTGAACACATTCGTCTTGTCCAATAAACTCTTTAAAGGAAGCATTCATTACCCGCAGCCCATGTAAGGATAAATTAGAAATCAACATTGAGACACATAGCTGGAAGAGAAGGAAGAGAGAGGCTGCATAGACAGATGGATTCCCATGGCTCAAACTGTAGCCCTGACCATGCTCATTGCTACTTACCGCTATTGAACCTCTTGAAGCAGCTTAAACCTGCATTGGCAGTCTACCTATATGGGCCAATGCATTGATAGCTGACTTTGCTTTCCGACCGTCCTCCTGACCTGCTCGTATAAATGCAAGGTAGACATAACACCGCTTTGGTGAACATGACTATTTTTGTCTACTGTTGTTGTTGAGGTGTTAATAGTGTTACCGAAGATTTAATCAGTGTGCCTCAAACAAAGTGCTCTGCTTAAGCTCGTCTTTCACTCTTCACACAATTACATCTTTGGCTTTTCGTATGTAAGATCAAGTGCCACATCACGAGAGCCTTCTGAGGAGAGGCGGCCTGAAAGTGTCCACCATTTTCCACACTTCTACATTCATGCTGCCCCTTTGTGTGATGGCAGACTTTTTGCAACACTTTATGCAAACTAGTTAATTTGAAATGTTTTGAGACTGACTGGAAAAATGTAAAAAAAAAAAAAAAAAAAGAAGAAGAAAAAAAAAAGCCATTATGGGCCCAATAAGCAAGCAACAGAGAGCAAGTGGGCGAAAGACAACCTGAATTAAAACTGAAAGTTAACTTTATTTAAATCTTGTTCTATGAGATGCTATTGTTCGCAGTTTAATTCTGTGGTTTGGCATTAAATTGTGTGAGCTACAGCCTCTTTTAGATGCTCAGTAATCAAATATACAGTATACGGGTTCAAATGCGGGTTGAACTAACTTTCGGTGAAGTGTGTCATACGCAGGTTACCTGTAGGAGAGAGATTAATATTAATAGCCTCGTGCAGTCAGACTGCATTATACTTGGGTGCTGCAACTACAGTACAGAGGGCTGAGGGTCTTTCAAGAATGAAAGAGACACATCTCCTTAAAAATATCATCAATGCTACTGTCTCAGCTTTCATACTATCATAGGCAAAGACAAAGAGTTACTCAAACTGTGTTGGGAACCAGCTTTACTGCTGAACCATAGCAAAGTGAAGTAAACAATGAGATGCTACACCCACTCTCCCTCTAAACAGAGAACAGCTGAACAGTGTAAAGGAGAAAAGAGGCGCAGATTCAGACGGCAACATGGAAAAATGTATGTGGGAGACAAACAACAGGCAGGTAAAAAGTAGCGGTGAAAGAGGTGACAGGTTGCTGCTGGAAAAGCTCTCCATGTGTGAAAGTCAGCTCTGATTCTTTCTTTTTTTCCTGACAGAGGTTGTAGAGGTAAAGCTCACTCTCTGATTCCACACGGTCCATCTCCATGGCTTAAATTTCTTTATGCTGGAAGAGTATAACATCTTTTATTGCTTGAGGGAAGAAGAAGTGAAATCAGAGTGTAAGAGTGTAAGGAAAGGTAGAAAAGAAAAATTCAAAAATTGGGTTAAATAGTGTAGGCAGGGAAGAGGCCTTGTCTCTGTTATTACCACCTGAAGAAAGGCCATCACCATTAGATTGAAATTTAATTTACGGAATAGTGTTTTAATGCACCTGTTCACCAGCAGCCCATTCCAAATACGCTTTCTGTCAGTGCATTTCCTGAGGGCCATTTAATTGGGCTAATGAAGAAAGCTGCTAATGGCTGGGTTTATCTCTGGCAGCACTGGTGACATTTCATCAAGGCAGGTGATTTTCCAGGCATTGTTTAAGCTCAGTGTGTAGCATTTCATAGTTGGAAAGGAGAAGAAAAAAGGAAACATGTTATTTGCATAAACTATAAAAGAAAAAACTGCAGTTGGAACAATGTGGTTTTGATTTAACTTCATCCAAAAGCAGATTGAATTATTTTAAAATTATTTTCCGCACATGTTGCAAATCATATTTGGAAAATCACCTTTGCTACTCAGCAATTCGTCTCGGGCTGTATCATTTGGGGAATGACCACATAACATTGAAGACTTCAGAGGCAGGCATACAAAGTGAAAAGATATGCAACACACACACACACACACACACACACGCGCACACAGTATGCAGATAGAGACAGTGATCTGACATTTACCTTCATCAGTTATCAACATCTTGACATTAGTACATCAAACCTGCTGTTTCATAATGAGCTTCAGTCGCAAACTGACTAACGAATGATTCTGACACTCTTGTCATTCCCTCCTGTCAGGGAAAGGTCAGTGGCAAAGTCAGAGAGGTTGAGACCCATGTTTATACATGGATGGACGACAAGATTAAACTGAACAAAGCTGACATGTTGAAAGAGCAATACCAAATGAAGGGCATGGTTAAACTCTGACAAAACTGCAGCTCTGTGACAAAGTAACACTTGAGTCAAAAGCCAGGCTGGCTTTGATATTTTTCTGATATTTTTATGGATATGGAGTGAATTGTAATTTAAAAAGCTAAATAATACAAATGTGAATGGCATGTTTGCTTAGTGATTAACAATACTGTTTCACATCAAGAGGGTCAAAAAGCTGTTTTTTTTTTGGAATTGTTGTTTTGCATGTTTTCTTGGATCTTTCATTGACCCCTGTGCTCTTGGCATCTGTCCAGTGTGTTCCCCTGCACTCCTAATAATGAGCTGCAACTACATTATTTTCATTGTAGAGTGATCTGTTGAACATTTTTCTCTGTTAATTGTGTGGTGTATGAAATGCTAAAAAAAAAAACAAAAAAAACACACCCATCACAGTCTTCTAAAGTCTGAGGTGATGTCTTCAAAATCTTTTGTTTATTCTAACAAACAGTTCAAAATACAAAGGACTCAGATTTTCCATCACACAAGATGAAAAAAAGCAGCAAATCTTCACTGAGAAAGTAGAAATGACTAAAAATATAACTGCATTTCCAAAATTGTTGCCAATTGTTTTCTATCCATAGACCAATCCTTTCACCTCTACTTCCAGTGCTGAGGAAAAAAAAAACTTTTTAATGGACATCCTGTTGGTTTTTTCTATTTAGAACAGGAACTAGAATAAACAGATAAGATGGAATGAAGTTTTCAAACTGTAATAGTGATAGGATCATACAGAAAAGGATGGGCTGGGATCCCTGTCATTTCAAATGCCTGCTGCAATCATCAGCTCCAAATCTCATAATCTTTCTGTCATAATTTCCCAGGGATTCAATATACTTTTAATTACATACAAAATTGTTTAAGCAATTACGGCTGCTCCTCAGGTGGCATAACAGGCCTGCATAATAACGCAGGATACTTTCATAGATAATATATGTAAACACTGGTACTGGGAATTTTCCATAATAGAAAACTTTAACTTTGAGGAACAATAAACTTTGAGTGATGTGTGCTACATTCACGGTCAAACTTATAATGCTAATGTAAACATTCTTAAGTAACCACATATATAGGCTATATAAGAGTACTATTTAATGTGTGCTCTTCTTTTACATTATACTCATGCCGTCTCTGTTCTGACTCAATTTGAATGAATTTCAGAATAAAAGTCAGCCCATTAACATGAATTCATTTCCACTGAGTTGAAATCTCTTTGTCTGCCTTTTTGATAAACGACTTAACTGAAATTTCAAACCACCCCAGCCTGGCCCCTGCGCGTCTCCTGGCAGGCGTGTTCAACGCACGGTTTCCTTTTTTGTAAACAACAATGAAGTGTGATATTTGAAAAAAACAGATGCGCCACCGGTGAACTACGAGCCACCAATCATTTGTAGTCTGTATCCAAAGCGGCTTTTGAATCCCTCCTTCTCTTCCCACCTCTTCAAATTCATTGGCCGCCAGAGGAGTAGCGACAATGTTTAATGCACCATGCGGTGTCCGGAGTTCAGTCAGTGAGAGGAAGCGCTCATTGTGCTTAGGGCTGTGTTACGTGCGGAAAATACTAAATAACGACTGTGCGTATATATTCAAGAAAATCACCCCTTTTTTCCCTGACAGCTACAGAGAGACTTGTAGCAGAATGCGGCGTTGTTGCTGACCACCTCCTCAGCAGCTGTCTCCCTGTGTGGACTTTGACGGGGACGGCGGACAAGGACAAAAATGCCACTTCGGGAAACAGTCACCCAGCGATGTTTCGGACGGGGGAAAAAGCACTGATTCCCCTTTGAATATCCACTTTGGATCTACCTTACTACACATCTGGATTTTGTCTTCTTCTCCTCCTCACAGAGTGTTTCTCCGAACAGTTTTCCTTCCTGAAGAACGGTGACTCACTGCAGGCAGAAGGCGAGCCGCTGCATCCTAATCAGACAGCGGATAGGACTTCAGCTCATTGACATTACAGTCATACTTTTGTGGAGCACTTTTTTTTTTTTTTTTATTTCCACTGCGCTGCACTGTAGCCTGCCTGTACGGAAGCTTGTGGATTTTTTTTCCTGCACAGAAAGGGGAAGAGGGATACGGGTGGTACGTTAGTGAAGTGGTCAGGGGATGAAACTCTCCCTGAACCCTGCTGGAACTGAGTGTTTTGATTTTTACACTTGTATTTTTTGGACTATTACAGCAGTTTCTTCCGGTAAGTTTACGTTTTTTTCCCTTCATTTTTTTTTTCTCTTTAGATCTGTTTGTGATTGTGTAATTTCCCACTACAAGCTCTGTCTGTTTCTCGTTTCCAAACGGTTCCTATTTAGCAACCATTCCCGTCCATGCGGATGCAACAGCTTCTACCAGGGACCGTTGAATGTTGCAGAGAGAGGGAGAAACAGAGAGCAGCAGTGAGAGAGAATTACACGGCTATGCTGAGATGTTGGCAGCTCATTTCAGATTTTTTTATAAGGCTCATTTTAAATATCCGGATTATGCGGATTTGTTAATGCTTGTAAGACGCTCATTTTATACACACTTACTCCAATAGCCTCCACAATAGGCCATCTTCAATTGTACGCCTGCAGTGTTTCCATATTATTAAAGTTGCCGTATTACAGTTTCAGTCAGCATTCTCGTAATGTGTGAATGGGCCATTATCATGCCAGGGTCAGGTCGCGCGTTGCACATTAGTGATAGATTAAAAACTGCATTCTGAGTCTCGTGTTTATAATGATACATGTGGTAAATAAGCCACAGGATGAATCTTTATTTCCCTGTGTATCAAGGCTGCGCAGTGTCTTCCCAAGGTTAACTAATTGACAAGCTTCCCCCATAATTGTGGAGATGAATTACACATGAGCCCTGTTTCATTCTTGGCACAGCGGTGGATCTGATTTCTTCCTGGCAGAATGGCTAGTGTAGCGTGGTCTGTTTTTTTTTTTGTTTTTTTTTTGGGTGACCATTTGACATGTATAGATTATAACAAACATATTTTTTTCTTTTTTTCTTTCTTAGGTGGTACGAGTGATCACTTACAATGACTATTCTGTTTGGAGACTGGATCGCGACTACTGCTCAGATGAGTCTGGGCGCTCAGCTGAATATAAATTAGGTGTTCAGCGCCACAGATTGCTGGAAGAGGCAGAGGAAGAGAGCGATAGAGCAAAGACAATCTACAAAGACTTAATGCCAAGGCCTCACATGATGAACAGAACTCTTTTTTTGATCCCAAGTAATAGAAATACCAAATTTGAACAAAATATCAACAGGTCAAAGGAAGCGTAAAACACAACACAGATTATAGCGGCTTTCACTGGAGTGGGGATGTATCTTTCTATTTTCTTTTTCCTCCTCTTATGGGCTCAAGCCCTGACATTGAAAAACTTGAATTACTCTGTCCCAGAGGAGCAGGGTCCGGGGACAGTGATTGGGAACATTGCCAAAGATGCCAGACTCGGACTCGAACAGATTGGGCAAGGAGGACAGGGTAAGAAAGCCAACTTCAGGGTGCTGGAGAACTCAGCCCCGCATCTCATTGACGTGGACCCCCAGAGCGGACTGCTGTACACAAAGCAGCGGATCGACAGGGAAACATTGTGTAAGAGAAACCCCAAGTGCCAGCTCTCCATGGAGGTGTTTGCCAATGACAAGGAGATCTGCATGATCAAAATAGATATTCAGGACATTAACGACAACTCACCCATTTTCCCCTCAGATCAGATTGATATTGACATTTCTGAAAACGCTGTGCCAGGGACACGCTTTCCCCTGACCAGCGCACATGACCCAGATGCAGGAGAAAATGGGCTGAAAACCTATCAAATAACACGCGATGACTACAATCTGTTTTCCTTGGAAGTAAAATCCCGTGGGGACGGGACAAAATTCCCAGAGTTAGTTATTCAACGACCATTGGACCGAGAAGAACGAAGCCATCACACCCTTATTTTGTCAGCCACTGATGGGGGTGAATATCCTAGGTCAGGTACCATGCAGATAAATGTTAAAGTTATTGATTCCAATGATAACAGCCCTGTGTTTGATCAGCCTTCATATGTTGTGGAGATTCCTGAAAATTCACCTCCTGGTAAAGTCCTTATCGATTTAAATGCCACTGATCCTGATGAGGGCAACAATGGACAAGTAGTCTATTCTTTTAGTGGCTATGCTCCAGAGAGGATCCGGGAGCTCTTCTCCATAGATTCCAGGACAGGGGTCATAAAGATTCAGGGTGAAATTGACTACGAAGAGAGCCCAGTTATTGAGATTGACATCCAGGCAAAGGATCTAGGTCCCAATCCAATCCCAGGCCATTGCAAAGTTACTGTTAAAGTGCTTGACAGGAATGATAACTGGCCATTAATAGGCTTTGTGTCTGTGAGACAGGGAGCCATCAGTGAGGCAGCACCTCCAGGCACTGTCATTGCTCTGGTCCGTGTCACAGACAAGGACTCGGGCAGGAATGGGCAACTTCAATGCAGAGTGCTAGGTAATGTCCCTTTTAAACTTGAGGAGAACTATGATAACTTCTACACAGTGGTGACAGACAGGCCCTTGGACAGAGAGGTGCAGGATGAGTACAATGTCACCATAGTCGCCAAAGACAATGGCATTCCTCCTCTAAACTCTACGAAATCCTTCACCGTAAAGATTTTGGATGAGAATGATAATGTTCCTCGCTTCACCAAGTCAGTTTACCTTCTTCAGATACCTGAGAACAACATCCCCGGGGAGTACTTAGGTTCAGTTCTGGCACATGACCCAGACCTCGGCCAGAACGGCACAGTGTACTACAGCATAATCAACTCCAACGTGAGTGGGGGTGATGTCAACACCTACGTTAATGTGAACGCTGCTAATGGAGCCATCTATGCTGTGAGATCCTTTAACTATGAACAAATTAAGTATTTCGACTTTAAGGTTCTAGCGAAAGATGCAGGATCTCCTCACCTGGAGAGCAACGCCACAGTGCGCATCAGTGTTCTGGATGTCAATGACAACATCCCCGTCATTGTTCTGCCCCTACTCCAAAACGACACAGCTGAAATTCATGTGCCGCGTAATGTTGGCGTTGGCTACATTGTCACCACAGTGAGGGCGGTGGATAATGACTATGGGGAGAGTGGGAGGCTTACCTATGAGATCTCAGATGGCAACGAGGAGCACCTCTTTGAGGTTGATCCGGTGACTGGAGAGGTGCGAACTGCCCACCCATTCTGGGACGACGTGAGCCCCATTGTGGAGCTGATCATCCGAGTATCGGACCACGGCAAGCCAACTCTCACTGCTGCCGCCAGACTCATCATCAAGGCTTCCAATGGACGTCCCCCTGATGGACTGCCGCGCACAAAGGACAGTCAGAACTGGGATATGTCCCTGCCTCTTATTGTAACTCTAAGCATCGTATCCATCATGCTTCTAGCTGCCATGGTGACCATAGCAATCAAGTGTAAGCGGGAAAACAAGGAGATCCGTACCTATAATTGTCGCATTGCAGAATACTCGCACCCTCAGCTGGGGAAAGGCAAGAAGAAGAAGATTAACAAGAACGACATCATGCTGGTGCAGAGCGAGGTGGAGGAGCGGGATGCCATGAATGTGATGAATGTGGTAAGCAGCCCTTCCTTGGCCACCTCTCCCATGTACTTTGACTACCAGACACGCCTGCCACTCAGCTCACCAAGGTCAGAGGTCATGTACCTCAAACCCACTGCCAATAACCTCAGCGTGCCCCAAGGCCACGTGGGATGCCACACCAGCTTCACAGGCCCAGTCACCAGCACTACAGACACACCTACTAACCGCATGTCCATCATACAGGTAAGAGAAATTGCACTCTTCTCCTTCACTGTTGTGCCACCGTTTTCACGTCACACTCCTCAGAAAGCTCCCATGTCCTAGATCAACGCTTGTAAAATGAAAGAAAAAGAAGACAAGGACAGGCAGAGGCAGAGAAGCCCAGGAGCACAGAGCGAAAAGAACGAAGGGAGGGGTGAGCATTAGAAGGATTAAACAGTCATTCTGGTGCTCTCATAGAACACAGCCAGTGACATCAACACAAATCAGTTGTGCTTCAAATATGTCACGACAGGCTTTTCAAATCTGTTTTCCTGTAGAAATTTTTCATAAATCACTCAATCACTGTTATTTCATTCCTGTGGGGGAAAGATTTTAGCCTGTGGCTCATTTTTAAGCAGTCCCATTTTAAACTACCCAATTGTCCCACAGATATTTGCATGTCCTAATCCAATAACAATAATTATTTTGAAAACATACCTGTATATTACTTTAATGCACATAGTAACAGTTGCAGCTGTAATGTCATAAAATGAGAGTTAAGTTACTCAAAACAATGAGAGACACTTGTTTACTGTTTCATGCTACCGTTTATAAGAGATCAGTCATCAAATTCTGCCGCTCTTTGTAGTTAATTCTAGCGATTTTAATTCCTAGAGATTAGCAGATTGTACTTATTTTCACGGCTACTTTATACGTATTTGTGTGGAGCACTTGGGTGTATAAGCCTCTAACGTGATAACTTCCCTGTGTCTTTGGCCTTAAGCCCATTAAAAGTCTGTCGTGTCAGACGAGGATTAAGACCTGCTTAAGACGGTGGTATGTAACACTGGGGATAATGGGCAGTTCTAGCATTGTGAACTCTTTTTCTCATGTTTACCTATTGTTAACAAATAAAAAGTTTATGTTCCTAATGTAATTTGATAGAAGAAAGAGTCATCCACGAGTTTTATTATTATTACTTTCTGCCTGGTACTATTTGGCAGAATAGGAGAATTCTTTCAGTTACATCCTGATGGACTGTAACTATTAGTGTCTCGATTAGGCTCTTTGCTGTCTTTTCTAGCCCGCTATTTGCGCTGGACTCGGATGTGACGATGACTGTGATCAGATGTGACGTGTTCCCACCAGGGAGGAAGGCCACTGTCTGTTGTTCCCACTCTCAGTCTCAGCTCTGCTTCTATTATGAGCCAGCTGCATAGGGCAGGGGTCAGCACAAAGACCGTTAAGGCTTCCTAATCAGAGGGACAGAATAATTGCTGATCCATTCTGCAGGCTGTTTCTCTGCCTATGCAGCGATGATAAATTAGACTGTGTGAGGCTGTTGCACACCCATTTTGTGCACTTCTTTTCTCTTCCCCCCTTCAGACTGTCAAAGGGGAAAACAAGCAGAAGCAGCAACAACACATTCCTTAGTGTCTTGTTTACAGAGGGTCCCCTCAACGCATCAGGCGTGCAGGGTGCTCTATTGTATTATTCAACAGAAACCTGTGTAGAGGGAGATGGCCTGAGGCATTAAGTTTCTTCAGAAGCTGTACAGAAGCGTATCACTTTCTTCCCTCCTCCCTGCTTCCACCTCCTCTCTCCGTTCGTGTGGACAGTAAGTAACCTGAGTCAGAGGAGAGTGGCTATGGGAAAAATGTCAGGAAACAAAGACAGAATTCCCCTTCCATCGATCCCAAGGCCTCTCAGCCCATCTGTCACTACAGTTGCCACGGGAGGAGAGGTTGAATAGGAAAAATAAATAAAGAGATTGATAAAGGGGGAGAGCATATCGCCTGCTTAGTCACTTTCACAAGGGCACCTTAGTGCTGCTGTGTTCGTCTGCACCTAGTAGAGCTACTGTAGCTATCTGCAACTCCCAGTCTCTCTCCACACTGCTGCTGGTCTCTAATGATGTTTTATAGTGGTGCACTGGCATACAGACTGGGTTTGGTCTCTAGCTGGGAGAGGGGAATAATATGAACATATCAGCAGAGCTCTGCTGGCCTTATCATTGTCACCGCCGTGCCAGCACCCGGCCCAGTGGAGAGCTTCATTTCATTTGTAAAGAGAATTCCTGGGATAAGGAGATGGATGATACGTAATGATGCCTAATTCCGCTTAAGGCGTTGAAGGGAATTACTTAGTGTGGAATCAAGGTTAAAACCAATCTGCTGCAAAATTCCTCAATGCTCTGGAAGAAGGGATTTCAGTAATTCGCTCCAAAGAGTGAGCCTACGCCCACTCTGTCTTTGAATACATTTTAGGATTTTGTCCCACATTATGTTTAGCTTCAGCAGCCGTGCCAGACTGTGGCCCACTGACTGCTTCATAAGTTTTTCTGCTGCTGTCTTGCTTCCTTGTTTGAAAGGCTCTCCTCATTGTTATCAGACATTCAAAAGACTCCCGTGACATTGCTTTCAAATGGTCCATAATTTATCATATTGATTTGTTTTGATAAGTTTTGAGTGTTGTAATTTGATTCACCGTGAAACTCTAATTAAACAGAGTCGCAACTCGGTGGGACACGATCCATGTTAATAAGGTGCAGGTGGTACAGAGGCAAAGGGGGTCTGAAAGGCTATAAAAGCCGCCTTTAGGTGGCGGCATTCTGCCTTGTGTGGGGTGGCATTGAGATGAGGGTGTCAAGGAGAGAAGGGGCTCTGTTCTCTGCTGACTTATCATTGTCACTCGTCACTTGATAAGGAGAATCCTCCTGCTCCAATAATAATAATAATGATAATAATAATGAAACTGTTAGATATAAATATTTAACACATGGAATGTTTTTTTTAACTTCCCGACAGCATTTCATGACAATTATTTTGAGTGACAATCAGTGAATTTACCCAGCAACCACTGAATCCCTGATATTTAAAAGCTGCTGACAGTTTTGCTGAATATAAATTAGAAAAACCTGGCAGATTTTCTCTTGTAGCAATTTATGATAAACTAAGGTCTTTGAGTGGTCTCTCAAAATGACTGGCAGCCATTAACCTATTGAGTGAATTTATAGAATACCGGGAAAGAAAAACAGTGAAGAGGTGTGATTGTAATCATTTAAGCAGCGTGTATGCAATATAGGAGATAAACATTTCACTCCTGTCCTCTGTTTAGGTTGAGCATATGCATGCCAACAATGTAGCTGGAGCAGATGTTGAAAATGGATGCTTCCAAGAATGGTCTTACTCTGCATAATTTAGGGAGATTGTGTGTGTGTGTGTGTGTGTGTGTGTGTGTGTGTGTATTTGTGTGTGTGTAGGTGTGTGTATTTGTGTGTGTGTAGGTGTGTGTAGGTGCGTGCAGGTGCGTGCGTGCGTGTGTGGGTGCAACGTCATTGTGCATTCCAGGCGTGTGATTTAAGCCTTTAGCTGGCAGACTCCATGACAGAGCCCCTCTCTTTTATGAGTGTGACAATCTTGCATTTGTCCAAACCTTGAAACACCCTTCCTCCAAGTGACACACACACATTCGTGCGCGTGCACACACTCGTGCACACAGACACACAAATGCACATATAACCAGGCTTGGGCTGTTTTTAAGGTTTCTACAGCAAAGTCTTATCAAAGCCTCCGTTGTATATTGTATTGAAATTGCTCCCACACTTCACTGGCCACTGAGGCAATGAATAGAAAAGCGCTCTTTATTTCATTTCTCTCCCTCCCTCTCCCCCATCATCTTTAGATAACTTCCTTCCGGAGCTTTCTATGGAATGAGTTTGGTAAACCTGTATGTACTGGAGCCTTCTTGCTGACGGGATTGGGCCGCTCAGCAGCCAGATGCACTGACAGTCATTTACAGGAATGAGAGGCAGTTCAAGAGGCCATTTGTAATTTGTGTACTTTTGTCCCCTAGTTGAGTTCTTCTGGGCCACTAGGCCAGATTTATTTTATTTGAGCTCGCCAGTGCATAAAAAAAATTATCAGCTTGCCTTAGGGTGTATCTTCATATTTCCTCAAATAAACCTGCTGCTACTGTACACAACACTACATGCTGAAATTCTGAATTATTAATAGGCAGTTTTATTTTTCTTCGTCTCCCCCAAGCTCTAATGATAGACACAAGTGAGAGGAAGTGAAGTCAGACCACAGAATGTTGCTCCGGGGAACAAGGGTAAATTATGTTATCTCTATTAAAACGAAACATAGAAGTTTTTGTCATTGGGTGTTTCGTTTATTAGCTGCCATCGCTGCTATTTTAGCGGTGGTGTTAGGCAGAGGCACTTGTTTCAGTGCCGACGTGTCAGTACGTGTAGCAGTGTAACACACAGCACAAAACAGCAGCTATATTTGCATCCCCTTTCATTAATAAATCATAACATTTAACAAATCAGCGGAAAGTGGAAGATGTCACGATAAACATCAGAGGTCTCATGCTACATATTTGTGAAGATGGGAGGAGGAGGAGGGCAGAACACATGGTAAGTAACAGAAGCTGCTTATTTTCTGGTATAGGCTGAATTTGAGCATTCATTTGCTTTCTCCCGGGTCTGTTTGCAATGTGAGGCAGCATGAGGAAAAGTAGAAATTACTGTTATAATCTCTCAAATATCCTCCTCCACTCTCAACACCTAAGTGTTTCAAAGAAAGGTTGAGGAAATCTCCCATTTCCAAGAATGATGATACAAATTTCTCATGCTGAAAACTTCCTGCAATTCCTCAAAGAGTTACACAACTAATAGTTCATGTGCAGATACATATTATAAGTACTCAGAAAATTAGTTTGAGATTGGAGGCTGCTGTGGAAGTTGATGTTTTATTTATTGCCAAGTTCTCAAAAATCCAAGTCACCCTGCTAAATAATTGAATATAAATGTAGGCCCCTGACTATGCCCAAGAGAAGACACAATTTCTCCCTGTAACTTATAACAAACTGTGGACAGAAGTAGGCAGATATGCATAGATGGATGGATAGATGACTGAAGCCAATAATTTATGTATGCAGGGTATTGTCTTCCCTGGTCAGCCTCTGGAAATCCTTTCACCCAGCTGTTGTGCATTCATGTGTCCAGAGCACTTAACTGTGCTGCATAATTTCATTATTTTAACAGACCTCCTGGTCTGACAATGCAGGGCAACAAAAGAATTTTGTTTTTGCCAGTGCAGACAGGATATGAGAACACAAGTTGACCTCCGTGATGGCCGGACTGGCCGGACACATTAAACCAATTTGCTTGGTTCAATAGGAAGCAGCCTATTGGAGATGGCATGGGCACGATAATAAGACTGTGGATTGTCAGTAGACGTTCAATCCCGACTTACTGTGTGTTTGTGTGTGTGCGAGAGAGATAAAGGGGATGTGGACGATGAGGACTCCCTCTGCCTAATTCGCTGACACTGGAGCTTCAAAGTATCTCGTCATTTTGTCGTGTTAGTCCTACCAGACTTAGTAATTACTTTTCAATTCTGTTGTTACAAGGCTACATGGCTGCTCTCGTTTTTTCTTTTATTGTGGCTCTTTGTTTGACAGTGTATCTTGTTTTCCTGCCTATGCTGATGCTGCAAGTATTGAATGTAAGTGCACGCCTACACCAGAAGGATCTGAGGGTGTTCTACCAGACAATCCTTTTAACTGCGATGTGTTTTCTTTTTAATATCAGCTCTTTCAATACATGCTATTTTATATAGGAAAAAGAAGATTGTGAATAAAAAAAAAAAAAAGAATAAAAAAAAAGTCTTTGCATTCCCCCAGTAGACTCTAAAACATTTACTTCTTTGCTGCTGGCATTGTGCTCAAACAACTCAGGCACAAGGAGCCAACCAAGCATCAATGAGGTCACAAAACAAGAGAACAAAACATAACCTTCACAGTGGAGGAAGCGAAGATTCAGCTGCCATGCGTCTGTGTGTGTCTGTGTGTGTGTGTACGTACGTGCACACCTACACATGCACCTGTGCTACCACCAACTGTGCTCTGAAGCACCGGTCTTGCTGGTTCCCTCAGATTGGAATGGGCTTCCCTGAAGGGGCCGTCTGCCCCCTGTGGGCTCTTAGATCCCTCCTGGGGTCTTTAGACTTAACATTTTAAGCAGCAGGGGGGCTGGAGCTGAGATGGGTATAGATAGGAGTGACCTCACTGTAATGCGCACCGAGATGCTCGGCACACAGAAGGCTACATAGGCGTACATGGCATGGCAATGTATTCTTTGAACTGCCGGCAGCTCGGTCTCCTTGCTGTAAATCAAACACTTTCAAAGTCAAACAAAGTGGAACTGGCTCTGCTGCGTCTTGGCACCGGTCCAACCTGAGAGTGCTTTTATTTCTTCCACATCTTCCTTCACTGTGCCCCCTAGGCATGTGCTGTAGCAACAACACGCAGCTCAAAGAATGAGTTATGTGAATCTGTTCTCACCTTCTATCTCATTAGTATAAGAGAAATGATTTATCCCTCTCTCCCTGAATCTCTCTCTCCTTGTCCTTGTCTTCTACAGTTCAGCACTTCTTCAGCTTCATCAGTAATGTGATTAATTGATCGGAGAGATATACCATGAATGCCATCTCATTTGCTCTAATTTCACCTAACTACATGTCAAAACAAGCTGCTATAAAACGAGCTCCCTCTCCCTCGCGCAACCGCTGGAGTTTATTACAGCGACCTGATCCAAAAACAACAATTTGCCTTGCAATTTGAGGAGTATTTTTCAAAACAGTGATGTTTGCATATCTGAGAAAGTCCAACACTCTAATAGCAGAGATCCCACTGTCTCTTCTGCTCCCGCTTTATATCCGCAGCGCAGTTTGAAATCTGACTCCCATGTCTAAAGCCCTGCGTGTGTCTGAGGGGAATTGACGGCCACTGTGTTTTGCAGTGGCTGTTACATGTTTGTGGAAACAGAGGTGAATGAGTCGGCACACTCAGATGTTATTGCCTAAACAAAAGGCCCACTAAGTGGTGGGCACACAAGATTTGTTGTTTGCCTGTGTCTGCTCTTCAGGGTAGCAGGGACAACGCCGAATGCTAATGGCATATTGAAAACGGTGTACTTGGCCAGTCTCATCTTTTCCCATTGTACCGCACAGATGTACTCAATTGGCCCCTCGCTGGGTTTATGTCTTAGAGAGGAATCTTTTTGGGGCCTTTAGCATTCAGATCAATTGCTGGTTTGCTCCATTTCTTATTGATTTTTGCTCTGTTTGGTACTGAAATACTGTATTTCATTATCTTTCGCTCTGAGCATTGTTTAGTGTTAAAAAAAAAAAAAAAAAAAGCCGCTCACTCACTCCCTTCTTCACTTTCCCAGCTCTTGCTCTGACTCGCTTCCTTTTTGGATTCCCTCTCTTTCTCTGTGCTCTTGTCATCTCAGATAAGCGTTGCAATTGCTCATGTTACTGACGACCCGAGCCAAATTCATAATGATGAGATTATCTTGTCAACAGTACAGAGTGTATATGTCTACTGTATTGATCTGCGCACAGTCTTAATAAATGAAGTACCACGATGGAAGCGTTGGCTCAATGATAACTCTGAACAGATCTTGCTATTTATACACTCTCAACACTGCTGAAATGATGAATGGAACTTGTGTATTCTGCTCCTCTCCTCTCCTTCCTCTCCTCTCCTCACTCTCCTCTCCTCTCCTCACTCTCCTCTCCTCTCCTCTCCTCTCCTCACTCTCCTCTGCTCTCCTTTCCTCTCCTCTGCTCTCCTTCCTCTCCTCTCCTCACTCTCCTATCCTCTCCTTTCCTCTCCTCTCCTCTCCTCTCCTCTCCTCTCCTCACTCTCCTCTCCTCTCCTCACTCTCCTCTCCTCACTCTCCTCTGCTCTCCTTTCCTCTCCTCCCCTCTCCTCTCCTCTCCCTTCAGATTGATGGGGTAAAACAGCCCCTCTCCCCGCACACGCTGTCTGAAATGCGTCCTCTTTGAGGTCACGTTGACATGCTGAGTCGATGTACTCCCAGGTGGAGAGACATGGGTGCTGCTGCTGTGGGAGGAACCAATCAGATAGACTACGAGGGAGGGGTGAGCGGGGAGGGAAAATAAAATTACCAAGCGCCAGAGCCCGGGCCTATGTGTGTCTTTAACTGACTGTGGTTTCGAAAGGGAGTTTATCTGTGCATTCGTAGAGAAGGTCAGCAGGGTTTAGAGCTTGAGATTATGTGTGATTGTTTCTTCAGTGGGCTAGCTGATTAATGCTAAAGCTGTTCTGACAGATTCTTAATGCACCATAGACGCACATAAAAGAGACTGAGAGAAAGTGGCGTCCAACTCTTTGACAACGGAGCATTATCCTAAAGCCTTTTCTGTCAGTTTTTACCCAGGTGTATGGACAGTATCCTTCCTGTCTTCCGTTCCTCCTTTTCCCGGCCCCTCCTTTGCTGAGATAACTCATCACCACTGACCCGATACATATACACGAGATAGGTCACCTTGAAGTGAAACTAGGCATAGTCCATCTGCTGTGTGCGTGTGTGTGCGTGTGCATGTGTGTGCGTGCAAGGGGAGACGGAGAGGGAGAACCCAGGTGTGCGTTTGTGCACTTGTGCATGTATTGACATGTGCGCGGTGCATGTTGTGTGTCTGTGTTTGTGTGTTTTTTTTCTATATCTGTGCCTGGCCTTGGTTCTGGGCTTTGGGGAAATATCTAAAACCCTTTCATGTACGGCACAGCTCTTCCTCCATCAATTCAAACGGAATAATTTTTTTCTTTAATGTTTTTGTTCACAAGCTCTCGGCTGCGGTCCTGCTAACCCGCTAACTAAACAGCATGTTGCGGATGGTTTGCTTCAGCAGTACATTACAAAATTCTTGTTTCTTTAGTCAAATTTGATACATGCACTGGATAAGAGGGTTTAATAATGTGTTTTTGTGTTGCAGTTTATTTGATCATATTGTCCGACTCTAAAGTAATTTCTACTTCCCATCCCATCATCTGAAGAGGGAAAATGCTGTAGCTCTAACAAAGCATTGCTAACATGCTCATGAGAGCATGTTTTTTTTTTTTTCATGAAACCTAATCTGGGAAACACATTTGTTTCCTTTCTTGCTGAAACTTCGATTAGAAGATTGATACGGCTCTCACCACTCTGTACCGCAACCGGTTAGCTTAGCTTAGCATAAAGATTGCAAACAGGTCGAAACAGCTAGCCTGGCTCTGTCCAAAGCTGTTTGTTTAAACACAACATGTAAAAATAACATGTATTAGTTTTATGGGGGGGTTGTTATGTGTCCAACTATTTATTTTCGAGAAGCAGTGATTTTCTGGAGTCTTGTCGCCATGAGGTTCATATTTAACGTGCCGACATGAGAGAGGCATCAATCTTCTCTACCAACTCTCAGCAAGAAAGCAAACAAATGTTTTTACCAAGCTGTCAGAGGTAATGCTTTAAAGTGTTGTTTGTAGGCTTTCTACCTCTGTGCGTATTATGTATAGTCGCATGTGTACCCGTCTTCATGTGTACGATACGATTGGCCTCTTACCTCTGTAACAGCTTTGGATTTTTGGGCTGACTTGGCTTTGGACTAATGCGGGTGAAGCAAGGTCAGTGCTGACTCAAGACTTCAGTTAACAGCAAGGATGTTGGACCTATTGATGAGCAAGTACTGAATGATTAGTGGCTTACACACCAAGATCACATACTGCACCCTTTCCCTTTTTTCCATCGTAACTTCAAAGGCATATAAATTATTTAACATTAAGTGAAGTCCTCTGTCTCCCATTCTACTTTTTCTCCCCCAAAATTTACATATTTTCCTTCATCAATAATCAGACTGGTCCCAGCTGTGTATATACCCAGACTAGCTGGTTAAATGTGTCTTCAGAAAACATCTCAAGTAGAGAGGGAAAACAACAGTTATTTTAGGAGAGCTGGCAGACTGCTGTGTTAGGGGGTTTTTCTGTGTGTTGGAATAAATATCTATGCCAAAAGCTACATTTATCACTTACTCCTGGGGCTAAACTGCCACAGATGTGGATTGTGTTGATAGGAGTACAAACACGGCGTCTTTAGTCGCCCCTCCTCTTCACGGCACAAAGGTTTCCTCTGAGCTGGCTTCAGAGATGGCAGGTGTGACTGAACTGGCTGCTCAATTGTTGTCAGTGTAGTTGATGTTTTAAAAGTCGTACGAGTTAGAACTGCAGACACACAAAAGTGATGTTACAGAAGAGAATATAAAAGGGGACTGTAATTAATGAGAAAGATTAGAAGGAGGAGAGCTTCTTGCCCTTTTGAAATCAAAAACCTGCTTTTTGGAAAACAGAGACCTGTTCAGGCCAAACTGCCTTTGCCTAGTTTTTTTTTTTTTTTTTTTTTTTTCATTTCATTTCCAATTCCTATTTCTGTCTGAAGTGCAGATTGCCACCATCTGAACAGACTGCCTTATTATACTGCCCTGCACACATGATGACACAATTTCATCCACCAGTTCGTTCCTGTATGTTTGTGTCAGTAAATATACATGCGTGCTGTGTTTTTCTTTGCCTGTTGGTAGGAATTTGGCTTTTTCGAGTGAAAGACGAGAAAGGAAGTTCAGTTATTCAAATGACAAACTTACTAAAATTACTTCTCTGAGACCCCACCCGAACACACACACATACACACACACACACACACAAACACACACACACACACACACACACACACACACACACACACACACACTGACTCCCTAGTCTGGTAGCGGAGGATTATGGCAGACGTTTAGGTAAGTTTTAAAACCAGTCAAGGTCAGTCATGAATTCGCTCCATTTGAATGTAGTTTGCAGCTTGTTATAGGAATGGTGCCAATGCCACGGTTATGAAACTAGAATTAATTTTGCTAATTGAATATCCCACTCAGATGGTATTTTAGTGATCCTCACGTTCAGCTTGCCTACAGACAAATGTAACAGCAGCTGGTGAACAGGCAGTATAAATTTACAATGATGTAGTCTTAGGAATTATTACTGTATTACATTATTTATTGTATTTTATTTTACAAAATCTGATAATGTGTGTTTGTGATTCAAAAATGTGAGGAGATGATAAGAAACAAACCCTACAAAAACTCTTATTATAAAGATCGCATCATTTGCAGCACAAAAACTCTTCACTATGTTTGGGAGATGTGGCAGAGTTGTCCTGTTAACTACTGTCACCCCTTCAACTGCCAGTAGCCAGTGTAATTAGTAAAGGTGGAGAAGCTCCACTACGGGCAAGACATCTCTGTTGTATAGTCTACAGGAAAATAAAACAGCCTTGAAACAAACATCTCACCACTTTATTTCATTTGCTGCATATAACCTTTAGATCATTTGCATTTCCGCTCCATCCGGGTAAAAATATGCTTAAATCAATCTGCTCTTCTAAAGAAAAATCTGGTTGTTTGGACGGGACCTTGGTAAAAATGAATAACAACATTCCTTGAGTGAATGCTCATCTTGAATTCAGTTTTATTTGATTTCAGGCTATAGGTGCACTGTAAATTGGGGCCACAGTGAAATTGGGTTTAATTACCAGCATTTAGCAAAAAATAAAAAGATGCTGACAGTCTGCTGTGGTATAGAGCTTCAGTTGTGTGCATCCAATGTGTCAGCTTATTGTAATCTTTACCCGAGGGGATGTTGGTCAACATCACATCGGTTTATGGGTAATGTTCTTTTTAGTTAGATAACGATGAGTTATTCAATAATAGCTTAATCGTCCCATTAATAAATCAATTACATGCAAAGAAGTTAAAAACAGATTATTATATATTTTTGTAATTTGTGGTAAACAGATTATTCTGTATTACTATATGCCTATTATGACGAGCCTTCTGAGCCATTTTGTTTATGCAGGATTTAGTTTAGCCCATCATTTGATTTTCATGCATCATAAAATAGACTAGACTGTAAGATCTCCAGCACCTGCAATTGTGTGTGTGTGTGTGTGTGTGTGTGTGTGTGTGTGTGTGTGTGTGTGGTGACTGTCTAAGAGAGAGAGAGAGAAACAAGTTCAAGGATGTGCATTCTCTCAGGAGGTTCACATTTTATTATTTTCTACGCGAGTTGATTCTCAAGATGATAATAACAGGCTTAAGAATAGAGTTTAACAACGCTTTGTTGACCATCTCTCAGGTTCGGGGTCTGTTTATCCCTCAGCTATTCCTTTTCACGCGCTTTTAAAGTAATTTAATCTTCAATGACAAACATTATTACAAAGGATGAATGTGGTCTGCAAAAGCGGTTCTTCGGATACTTAAAAAAAAACAAAAAAAAAAACTTTCATTACTGAACTCTTACCGGCAAATGCAGCTATCCCACTTGTACATAAAGAAAGTACCTTTAGAAATGTGACCAAAGTAGTCATTTATAGACAGAAGAGAAAATTACACTTGCTCGGGCTGCTGCTCAATAGGAATTATAAAGTTGTACCAACCGGGTTGAAGGACACCAGCTTTGAAACAGAATTTTTATTTTGTCTCGTCTCTGTTAATGAAGAGACACAAGCAGGACCAGCTCAGCCCTCCCTCCGCCTGGTGCACCCTTCTTTCCTCTCTCTCCTTCTTTGCTTTTCACCCGTTGATGATTTCTATGATGTATTTATTGCGGATGATAGGTTGTGCCACATAGATGACTTGATGCTTTCCACTGGGCTCCTAATAGATATCTCTAATGACACTGCATGGTCAACCAAAATAATAGGCAATCAATGTGAGTGGTTGCATATTAATTATGAATATTGTGTCGTCGCTGGTGAGCAGTGAATATACAAGGGAGAGGTCATGCTGTTTATGCAATGGTATATAAAAGCCTCCAAAGTGCTACTTATTCCTATTTAATGAAAGAAAAAAAAGTCCTATTCCCCACAAATGAACATGAACAAAAAAATAAAAAGGAATGCTGTTATGTTCAAAATTATGAATTATCGCAGACTGTCATTAACAAGATGAGACTATTGAGTTGGATCAGAGCTGCCTGAGTCACCAGCTTCATAATAAACCAGCAGTTTTACTAAAGACCCCCATAGCAGCTCCATAAAACAGTCAGTCAGGCAGTGGCAGCACTACCACATGTAGCCTAGATGTGGGCAACTTTATTCGGCTTGAGTTTTGTTCGATTTGTGGGACTGAAGTCAGGTTAAGTACAATTAGAGATGGGGAAGAGAGGACAGAGTGTCTGTGTGAAAGGTACTTCGGGTGGGACAAATAATCAGTATGTTCTGATACAGTCTTGAGTGATATATTATTGTTACACTGGAACTAATTTCACAGCATGTCCCCTCGATTTCCTGCAGACATTTCTGAAATATTCCTTGGCTGTCCGAAAATCAAACCAACCAATAATAAAAGAAACGGATACCTTTTCATTCTGCCCATTTTTGCACATGCATCAAGTCTGTTGAGGGGTTACGTTGCCTTACATCAAACGGACCCAGAACTTTAATCATAAGTCATGTGGCATGTTGGCTCACTCGGGCATGTGACAGTTACGGTAACCTGCCATTCTGTGGCAGACATTGTGGTTTCTAGGAAAATCACCACAGTTCATGCAGGTGACTCACAGTAGCAAATCCTTCTGCACACAACCCTGCTGCAAGGCCTTCTTTATCTTCTGCTGTGGTCTGACTCGCAAAGAGCATATGAAGTCAGTCAAGGCTGCAACTGGACTTAATATCTCATAGATACAGAGGAACAGGAGAAGATACATCTCAACATATTCGGATAATGAGGCTTGTAATTCTGAAAAAAATTTCCCAGTTGAATACGCATCATGCTTTTGGGGGTCAGGGTTCACTATGTTTTCGGTACAGCTGGAAAAACAAAACACAGAATTTCTTGTAATTTATTTTGAAAAACAGTACACTTGCTTGTTGGCCGTAGATCCTGCTGTCGATTTGTAAAAAAGAAAAAGATGGATAGACTGAAAACTCCAGCTGAAACTATCAGAACTAGAGGAGTACAGTAGCAGCTGTGGGATTCAGATGAATAATCCAGCAGACTAGGTGTGAATGCTCCTTTACTGAAACATTTTTTCATCTTTTTCTTAACGTTATGCAGCGGTCTGCTGAGAGTGCAGGTTCGATTTCAGCCTTGCCTTTGGTACCTTTGTCCACAAACACAGCTCCCTAGGGCACCTTTATATACAAGAGGATGTGTTTGAGCGTAGCTGGCGTGTTGGACTTTGTTATACTTAAGTGGATATAATTCAAAACCATTTGTTGGAAAAGTTGGTGCTCTCTTTGTTACCTGCATTACAACATCTTTCTTTGTGGAATGATTTGCAAATAGTGTGCATATTGTACGGTACAAATGCAGTTTATAAAAAGTTGCCACAAATATTTATCTTCTAAATATTATCACAGACTGCTTCAGACCAATAGCAGCATATCATCAACATGACAAGCAGAAATGTTCTTTTTCCACAGAGGAACAGCTTCCTTCTAATATAGATATGGAGAAAACAGTCTTCTGCATATGATTATACCTACACTATATAAACTACCCTCACCCAGCACTTTATTAGAAACACATGTACACCTGCTTATTCATGCAATTATCCAATCATGTGGCAGCAGTACAATTCAGGAGCGTCAATTAATGTTGACATCAAAAATCAAAATGGGGAAAAACAAATGGGATCTCAGGAACTTGGATTGTGGCATCATTGTTGGTAGCAGATGGTTTGAGTATTTCTGAAACTGCTGATCTCCTGGGATTTTCATGCTCAACAATCTCTAGAGTTTTTACTCAGAATTGTGCGAAAAACAAATAACATCCAATGACAGGCTGTTCTGCGGGAAGCGCTAGAAACACCTTTTAGATGAAAGAGGTCAGAGTAGAATGACCAGACTGGTTGGAGCTGACAGAAAGGCTATGGTAATTCAGATATCCACTCTTTACAATTGTGGTGAGCAGAAAAGTAGAATGTACAACATATCAAACCTTGAGGTGGATGAGCTGCAAGCAGTCAGCAGAATACAGAAGTGGCACAGACTCACCAAAACTTGACAGTTGAAGTCTGGAAAAAAACGTATCCTGGTCTGATTAATCTGGATTTCTGCTGAGGCAGCAGATGGTAGAGTCAGAATTTGGCATCAACAGCATGAATCCATGGACCCAACCTGCCTTGTGTCAACAGTCCAGGCTGGTGGTGGCGGTTTTCTTGGCAGACTTTGGGCCCCTTAATACCAATCAATCATGGTTTGAATGCAACAGCCTATCTGAATATTGATGCTACCCATGTACAGCCTTTTACGTCTACTACTATTATTACTATCTTCTACCATCTACTACCTGGCTTCATTAGCATGACATGAGTTTAGCGGAGATCTCAATCCAGTAGAACACCTTTGGGATGTGATAGAGCGGGAGATTTTGCAGCATGAACGTAGATCTGATGAAGTTATGTGATGTGTGTCAACACGGACCAGAATATCAAAGGAATGTTTCCAGTATCTTGTAGAATTTATGCCATGAAGAATTGAGGCTGTTTTGAGAGCAAGTGGTGGCTCTACCCAGTATTAGTATGATGTTACTAATAAAGTGCATGGTGAGTGTACGTCCAAAACATGCCGTGTCACCTTGAAAGCCAACCGCCTTTAAAAGTCTGCTTTATGACAAAGTACTGTCCAGAATCATTAGCAAGGTGATAAGACCTCATTGTGGATGAAATCCATCAAGCCTCCATTTACTACTATCAGTGGCACTTCCTTACTTGTCTAAATTTCATTTGGACCAGACGTCTCCCACGTTATTTGGAAGATTTTTAGCAAGCAGTAGACTTTGATGGCTTTAAGTTCACTTAAGCCCATTGATTGATTGGTCTGTTATCTTCAGGAAGATGTATAGGACCAGCTAATTAGATTTGATCACTTACAATTGCTCCACAGCCACTACGTAATCGATAGAGTCTAATTATTGTTTAGTTCCCCCACCCCTTTTTCCTTACTTTCTTTATCATCCTCTCACTTTGCCGTCATGCTCTCCTTTCTCTGTTCTCAGCTTCAATTCCTGCTTTTGCCGCATTCCTCTTCACTGCTGTGTTTTCTTTCCTGTAACCTCAATTTCTCTCTGTTTTATCCTTTACCCGCTCTTCCCATTTGGCTGTTGCTGAGCTACTTTGACAGTTTTCCAAGAGGAGTAAACTAGAGTTCCCTTGGTGCTAACGTCACATACACACATAAAAGCATACAACAGAGACATAGTTTATCAAATTAAAAACTGCAGTCCAGATCTTTATTGGCTTACGCACAAAAAGATGGTTGGATTTGGACCTGCTTACACCCTCTGACATGAAGAAACACACACACACACACACACACACACACACACACACAAATATGCTGTGTGTATTTTTGGAAGACAGTAAAGGACAAATGCATGTATCATACCTAGCAGGATAGGTAGAGGGAGGGGGTGTACTCTTGTTCCTGTGAATAAAAGAGAGTTGTCCAATGATGTGTGAAAGAGAAGCTGCAATTTGTCCTCGTTCACCACCCCTACCTAAGATATCAGACACACATGCGCGCACACACACAGTCAAATACACACAAAAATAACCCCAGTAGAAATAAACAGAGCCCCCAAAAGGCACCAACAAGACCTAAGAGTAGAATAGCACTCCAATATGCTCGTCCCATTTGTCTCAATCGGCCTGCTGTCTGCTCAGTCAGTCTTAGGGCCTCAGTGGGAATACAGAATAGAGTGCAGCTTTTTACACTTAGTCAGCCTCACTGTGCACAGTGTCCCTCTGACCTTTGTGGCCTTGCTGCATGGTTTACATACAAGGCATCATTCAATACAGTTCGATAACATGCTTTTGCAATTCTCATCCAAACTAACTAAACATCTGCTGAAAATACGTCGATCCCAAACCTCTGAATTCATCTTGTATTCAATATGCTCAGTGCTCTTTCTAAACATTTAAGGTCAAAGACTCATATTTTAGGTCAATAGAGCAAGTCATGTTTTCAGACCTTAAAGGCCAAATATACTGATGCTGCACTTTGGGTCAGTTCACTTGAGTTCACTTGAGTTCAGTTCAGTTCAGTTCAGTTTAAGAAGGCTCACAAAGGGAAATTAGAAGGCAAGTAGTACAAGCATGCAACATGATATACTCAGTGATACTTACTACATGCTAAATGAATTTATGTACTATAGAATACAATGTCTAATAATAATTATAATAAAACTACTGGACATCTAGCCAGTATTTATCATTCCCCCCTCAAATTATCCTGTATTCATTGGGGGCTCTGACTGGCTGAGTACAAAGCAGCTCATACTGGCCGTTATCGATCCATTAATTGGAAAGTGGCCCATTGTAGTGAAAGGGCTGGGTAGTATAGACAGACAGGAAGAGATGGAGGCTTAAGATCAGCCTGGACTCTTAATTGGCAGGAAAGAGGCTTCTATGAAGTGGCATAATGTGCTTTTTATTGGCTTCTAGGAGAGGTAGGTGGTGGTGGGATGTAGAGCACATGCTACTTTAAGTGTGACGTGTTTGTTCGTTTTTCCTTTGTGGTAAAGAAAAACTACTGTCACAAATACAATTTTATGGGATTCAGTGGTTTATTTCCATTTAACACTATCAAAAATTTGAACCTAAAGCACAGTAGACCATTGCCATTTTATTTTTATTTAATCAATGGTAAACACTACGAAAGATGAACTTATAAGACGTTCTGTGCACAAAGGTAGCATTGCATTTATATGTTATATATATGTACACAGCTGCGGAAAGTAAACTAAACCACATAACAAGCTAGGTAATGTCTTTTAATCCTGATCAGATTCAGTGCTAACAGGGCTGAGTTGATTGAATAGCATGTCCAAGGATGAGTCCCTGGTCATAAAAGTACAGAATGGGCACATCAATATAAAGATGTTCATGTCCCTTTTTTTTTTTTTTTTTTTTTTTTTTTTTTTTTTTTTTTAAAACTCAGGCTGTTATCATTTCAATGCCAAACACTTTCAAACATTCATTCTTCTTTTGCTCTGTGGACAGATTCCAGCCTTTGATATATTCTGTGGGTGTTTTCTTTTAATCTTGGTGAGGGCTGAGGTGGAATAGAATGTTTAGGTAGAGATAAAGGTGTTGGCAAAAGCATGGAAGGTCAAAGTACTGAGGTGGCCTGTCTGACCTTCACACACACCCTTTTTCATACTGAGCCACCGCAGAGCACGGATGACATTGAAATACTCTATTGACTGTGAGTCAAGCTGTGCATGTGAAAAACCCTGGCACAACGAGACATTACTCACTAAACATGACATTTTACTGCTCTTGATTCAAGACGGAGAGTTGTGCACTACATAGGGTAATTATTTGTGTTACTATGATGAATACCACTAACACAGTATGAAAGCTTTTTCTCTTGAAGGTGTTTGTTTCCGCGCTTACTAGTTTTGTGTAACTGGGATTCTGAGATATTCTCGTAATCATTTTAAGAAAATATAAAGACATACGTTTCTTTCTTCCTGTGTTCTTCGTGGCTCACAGTGCTGTCTGTACATTTGATCGTTCTTACGTTGGGCAGGTATTTCTGGCAGTGCCACAAAGCACACTCGGATCACTGTGACCTTTTTATCTCAATGATTAAAAACCCTCATATACTGTACTTTGATATAATTAAGGATAGAGCGAGAGACTGGGAGAGAGACAGAGTGCTTTCCATTGCCAATGTGATTGATCCAGTCTGTAATGCACTGCTGCATACAGGGCTGAGGACTGACGAGTGTTTGTGCAGTCTATAAAGTATAGGGTCTGCGCCAGTATTCCATTATGCTGCTGTATTTTGTCATACATGCCATACTGTTTGTTTGTGTGCCTGCTTTGCCGTCTTAGTGTGCACAAGCGTGTGTGCTTTTACCATCGATCTACATAGCATGAAGCCCCCCGTGTGTGATCAGGTAGCCCCATAGCAAATAAACGCCAGATAGTTCAACACACACAAAGCTCCAGTTCCACACAAACAATTTCTCCGTGCGTGTGTGAAAGGAAGTGTCGAGGCTCAGAAATCCGTTTCCAGTAAATTGTATTTTAGTTTCTGTACATGTGTTGCAGTAAATTGTGTTACTACATGCTCAGTTGACACTACAACACAATAACTGCAATGTTTTCTAATGCTAAGACTATTGTCCTAGCAGTTATTGATTATACGCTGTCCACCTGATTTGATGTTCAGCTCTGCAGTTTACTCTGGAAAGGCTAATTAGCCTGCTTTATTTGTTCGATGAAATGCTCAACCCTAAACTATGTAGAACTCACATCCCCAGTATTCCGTTTGCTTGTACTCTGTCCACTCCCTCATTTTTTTTTCCTGCATAATTAATCATATGTCAGAAGGAGATCTTGTTTCACAGCAGGACTCCTTTCTGTAGAGCCCGCTACATACTTTTTTTTTTCTTTCTCTCTCTCCTCTCCACAGACGGACAATTTCCCAACTGAGCCTAATTATATGGGTAGCAGACAACAGTTTGTTCAAAGGTAAGAGCTCGGATCTATAACCGTCACTACATCTCAGACCTTTGTTTTCGTTTCTCCAATAGCTCCAACACAAAGCTACGCCAACAGTAACTTAACTGACAATTAAGTGTACTCAGTTGTAGCAGAGAGGGGAAGGACATGTACATTTAATTGGGTTTAAAAGTGGTCAGTAGTGCAGTATTTTCTATAATACATGACATATTCTATAATATATGACATATTCACACACAAGATCCTCTCTTTTTTAGGTCCATTTTTAGTTTCTTTTAGCTGACAGTACGGCAGGTGAGCTATTTTTAGAAGCATTTTATTACATCCTAAATCCTATTATATTTGTTCTTGTGCTATTCAAGCATTCAGGGGTGCTCATCAATGTTTCATTCTTTCTCTAAACTTCCACTACAAAAAAAATAAATAAATAAACAAAATGTTTGAAAAAAAAAAAAAAATAATAATTGCCTCTTGAAATTCTCAGTCACACACCGTGTTTCTGTTTTGTTTATTTGTTTAGTAGTTCAACATTCAAAGACCCGGAGCGAGCAAGCCTCAGAGACAGCGGTCATGGTGACAGCGACCAGGCCGACAGCGACCAGGACACCAACAAAGGCTCCTGCTGTGATATGTCTGCAAAAGAGGCCCTCAAATTGAAGGCTACGGGCGTGAAACCGCCGCCTCTGGAGCAAGGTGAGTCCTCATTGGCAAATTTGACTGCATGAGAAATGAAAAGACGCCGTGCCGGCCAAAACACACGCCAACCAACTGACGATCAATCGGTTCTCTGTGCTGCAGTTATTTGTATAAAGGATTGAGCTCTTCACTTGCCTGAACACTCACTATCTGAACTTATACTTGGCTACTTTATCCCCCCCCCCCCACTTTGTTCTCTGCACTTTTCTCATTGAACGTGTGTGTGTGTGTGTGGTGTGTGTGTATGTCTATGTGTGCATTTGAGGGTGTGAGTGAGTGTGCATTCTATACACGTCCTCAGTTTATCAAAGCAGACAAGCCCATTATGTTTTTATAAGCCCAACTACTTCAGCCTCTCCATTTAGTCCCCCTTCCCTGAGCACCCGTCTCTGAAACTTTGATAATGGAACATGGAAAATGACTTAGTGAGCGGCAGGCGATGTAGCTTCGTAGCGTGGTGATTAAATATGAATAATTATTCTAAGCGCTGTGGGTCGGGCAGATTACACATGACATGTGTAGAACAATAACTCCCCAGATATGAGTTGTTGCAGTCCTCCTTACCCTTGCCACCTCGCATGATTAGTACAGGGTCAGAGACAAGAAAGCCAAGATTATACATAGGTATAGAGAGAAAGCAATGGAAGAGCAGGTATGGTGAATTTCTCACAGCAGCTTCAACCAGTCATGTACCCTGGTGTGAGCCATTACCTGCTCGGCAAAACACATATTCCCAAACAAATAAAAATTCAGTTAAATCTCTACACTGAGATGTATGTATCTCAGTGACTGGATCCAGAAGTGCAGCGCTGTATACCGAACATGGATTCTTTCTAATGATGCTATTAATCCCGGGAACAGAAGGGCTGTTTTACTCCTCGCGGAAGGACAATGACAATTTGTGCGACACTCTGTGCTGTAATATGCATGTGTGACTAGATAGCATTTTTTTTCCTTTCCATTGGTTTTTCGAATGAAAAACAGCCACACACGTTGGCAAGAGAAATTGGCCAATTAAAAAGCTCCATATGTTTCTCATTTTGAAAATGTTCCCATTTAATTGTCCATGAGGGACTGAAGGAATCACATTTATACACACAACACACATGACAGAGGGAGCTAAGAGTAACTGATAACTGAGATTAACTGTTTCAATGCAACACTGGTTTTGGATGTGTCCTGCCACAGTAAGTGCCAACCGCATCCTGGCCATCCACCTTTTACTGTGTGCTGTCTTTTGACCATCTCAAATAAAAGATCGTACCCATAGACAAACAGACACACACCCACACACCCACACACACACACACACTCAAAGCTGATGGTGCTGGAAACTCAGTGAAAGGCTTTAACCTGCCCATTCCTGTTTCCCCACTTATTGCTGCACTCCCATTCCGTCTCACCCTCTGCTGTGTTTTCACAGCCCCCCCTTTCCATGACTTTCATTCCACTTCTCCACCTATCCTTGTTTGGGGAAATCGATTGATGTGAAATTAGACAGTTAACTGGCTGCAGCTGGCTGTGTTTAGCCAATAACATGTGGTCTTAGCTAAGCTGTGGGGGAGGGCAGGGGCAGGAGGCCGAGGCATGGTGCAAGAGCAGTGATGAGGAGTGAGGCGTGGTGAACATCACTGGCAGTGTTCCAGTGCATCTTTATTAAGTTGCAAAGATATCAGCTGAATGCTGGAAAGCAGCAAGTTATGCATCACTTTGCGCTAATATTTATATTAGATACAGTATTATGATGTCCTCTCAAACTGCAGGGTCATCTGCTCAGAAAGGTCTGCTTTTATGTTTTATGTCCTCCCGCTGTTTATTAAGATGAATGATAAGATGGTCACCTTGTGTCTGGAAAGCTCAGGAGTCGTCGCATCTGCTACTTTGCCTTCAGTAGACCCACTCAAGTACAGGTAGTACAATATAATAATTTTATGGATAATTAATGAGGCTTAATAAAACAAAACTTAGACAAGATATATTGAAAGAAATCCCTGTGTGCGCACACATGTACTGTACACAGCAAAGCACACAGGTATGTCTATTATGAAATGAAAAAAAAGGAAAAGGGAGCTTGTCATTGGTCAGTGTCCCAGGGGTCATTTTCCTGCAGGCTTATTTTCTTCACATCTCAGCACTTAGCATCTACTTCATAGGTCTCTCTCTCTTTCTCTCAACAACCCCCCTCCTTCCTCCTCCTCCTTCATCGCATCTTAAGTCCTCTGTTCCTCTCCAAGCATAGCCCTCCCAATTACTCTCTGTAGCTCTCTCTGCTTGCCTGCCAGGACACTGCGGCCTCATTCACTGGCTCAGTATAAACAGAACTACAAGTGCACAAAGCATGTAGTTCAAGTCCCAATCAATCCTCAACCCTGTTTCAGTTCTTAGCCTTTATAGCCACTAGGTTGTAGCCCACAGTGTATTCACATTGTGTGTATTTTCCCGTTTTGTTTGTGATTTCATCCTTTTTTTAATTTTTTATTATTACACTTCTTTCCCCTCAGTTTCACTATTCATGCTCTCCTCTGCTAATGGGCATTGGTAGAACAAACATACGACTCCTAATTTCCATGGATGTTATTCATCTTCTTCTCTGATGTTCAGTTCGGCTTCCTTCAAGACAACATAATCTGGACATCTTCGCACCAGGGACCAGACGCAAATTGATTAATTAGGCCTGGAAAATTGGTAGCAATGTATTAATTAAGCTTAAGTATATCAAATGCATTTTTTGCCAGTTTTAAAAGGCGATTAATTGATGCTCCAATGCGCCTGCAGCAGACGCTGATACCGGCTTGTCTGGCTCCGGCGGAGTGGCTGGCAGCACATCGCTCGCCTCTGTGGAGACGACTGCCATAGTCGCTATCACGAACAGACAGGCGGCAGTGGTGTAGAGAGATGGTACCCACTGATAGAGCTGTCCAAGGAAAGGAAGAGAGAGGGATGATGGAAGAGGAGGAGGAAGAGCGTGGTGGGACGGATACTGTGTGACTGTACCAGCTGACCTATCCTAATTAGCTGCGATCGGAGTGTGATAATCAAACCACCTCCTGCCTTGTTTTAAAGGGAAGGCATGAGTGGGACAGAGGAGGGGGGTGGGTGTGAGAGGTGGACGTGCTACTACAAGGACAGCTTGGATACAGTGTAAGAGAGACAGCATGAGGCGTGTTCCTCTGACAGCGCAGTGGAAGACAATGAAATTGACTTTTCCTTGTTATTTGTGGGAGGGTGATAAACCCCCACCCCCATCCCTCAGCTTTGTGAATAGCTTAAATAAGGGAAATGTCATGCTTTGTCAGTCGCTCTCGCGCGTGCAATCTCTTGGTACATACACACCCAAACAATGCTGTAACTACACACATACAGTATATACTGTACACACATAAATGATGATGTCGGCAGTGTATTTAATTGTTACTTGCCAACTCTATGTTTATGTGCTGCTCGTCCTCTCTGCTGGTGTTCAGTAATTTATAGGGCTGAGGGTGTCAGTGAGTCCTCTGAAGCAGATGCATGTGTAGTTTATATATCAAACGTGAGATTTTAAAGGGAAGTTTCTAAAACATGTTATATCTTAACAGATCTGGGTGAAATTCATAACTTCACCAAAGAGGAACTGAAGATGTTTCTGCTGACTTTTTGGCACAATGCGGTTTACATTTTTGACTCATAATTACTTTTTACACAATCCCAAAAGCTTAAGAAGAAGAACAACAACAACGAAATAAGACTGAAGTCCTTTGTTCTATATGAATCTTTCAGTTAAAGCTATTTATAGTAAGTAATATTTTCTATTTAAATAACTAGTATATAGTAGGATTTTGAAGCTGTTGCAGAGTGCTTTAGTGTTAATCCTTCATTTTTTTTTCAGCTTAAGTTGACATTTTAGCCATTATGTATAGTACACTAGTGGCTTCCTTTATCTTGCATGAATGTGTCATGTCAAATATGTTGTTGAAGTTCTGTTGACGTAACGACATCACAGGATATCTCACTGTAAGTGTTTCATATGAATGTACCTGAGCGAACAATGAGAGCCCATAAGAGCCCATTTATTCCTTCAGACATAGGGCTGATGAATTTCCCCACTATTGTTACTCTTATCATTAGCATTTTCAATTAAACACAGTAGCCAAAACAATAAGCACAGTAAATATTTTAGAAAAGCAATTCCGTGTAATGGATTTTTGAGTCCTTACAGTGTTACTGTGACACTTCCAAGCCAGATGAGGGCATGACTTTACATTTATTCATCTGTTAAACATGAGAAAATTAAGTCTTTTTTATGTTGTTTTTTTGAATAATAGTTTTTTTTTCTCCCAGTCCACACTGAGACCAAACACACTAAATATTCAGACTTTAATCTGTCTTAAATATTCACCCTTCTTCCCTTGTGGCGGTCTTAATCTTAAGACTCTAGCATTACTGTACTTTTCTAAAGTCTCAGACTCTCAAAGTCTTTTCCGTTTTTCTTTTTCATTCCCCACAGTTAATTTTGAGTCATGAGTGAACCTTTGATTAAAAAAAAAAATGCAATTGTAAGATTAATTGACTGGTCAGAAGTAAGATCAGATGCCCTTTTCACACTTGTAGCCATAGCAACCTCTATCCAGCTCACTGTGGCCTTCAATAAACCTTTATCTGACTGTTGGAAAAGGGCATTCCATTCAACATCATTCATTTTTCATGGACAGATAAATGCAGACATGTTTTCCGTGGGGTGGCTAGATGCATATTACATCTGTGATTTGAATGCTGCAGAGTTAGTATTCAAAATTCAGCACAATCAGCCTGCTGTGAATTCATTCTTGACATGTATGTCATTTTTGTGTCTAACAGTACACTTAGGCCAATTATGATTTCAATAAATAATGCATCTTAATATGATTTGGAGATGCATACATTCATTATTCCCTTAAAGGCAATATTGAGCCTTAATTATGGCTGACTAATTGTACCTTTACAGGAAAAACTGTGCACACATGTGACTAAAACAGTTTAGCTTATTATTAGTGCATTAGAAAGATTTTTTCATATTTTAGTGACTCAGATAATTTACATTGTTTCAGAGAAAATGTGTGCAAAACCAGTGCTGGTTGCTGTAAGTGAAAAGTTTTAATGATAGTTTATCACAGTCTGATGGATGAGTTTGTATCTTACATTGTTTCAAAACAGTCATTTTCATGTGAGCTCCCGTTTAGGGCTAAATTATTGTTTACAATGTAAAGTTTTCAGTTAAAGAGAGAGAAAGACAGAGAGAGAGAGTGAAGCTCCGAGTTCAGACACGGCACTATTGAATCCTGAAAACAAATGAACAAAGCAACACAAAATCTGGCTGCTGAAAGGCAGGCTGCTTGAAGACGCTCTTCTTCTGAGACATTGCCAGTGGGCAGTTTATCCAAAGTGGAGATGTGACGGAGCCGCGACACTGCCAAAATATGACTCATCTTGTGGACAGAAAAACTGACTTTTAGACATTTATTCATCAAGGCAAGGCAAGGTAAAGTAAAGTGTATAGCACATTTCATACACAAAAGCAATTCAGAGTGTTTTACATAATGCATTAAAAACATAAAAAAAAAGAAAAAAAGCAGAAAAACATTAAAATGCAAATTTAAACAATAGAAACCTTTTTAAAGGAAATTAAAGAGGTAAGAGCAGAGACATAAATACAGGAGAAGTAAAGATGTAAGGGCAAATAGGTTTGTGATTTAAGGTGCAGTTGAAGGAAGGAAGTGCAAAAAGATAAAAGTTCCCAACCTGGATTTAAATGTAGTCAGAGTTGGTGCAAGTCTAATAATCCCTGGAAGCTTGTTCCAGCTCTGTGGTGCAGAGTGGGCAACAGCTGCTTGTATGTGTTTTAGTTTACACTCAGGGAGCAGTTAGCAGACCACTATCCGGTGACCTGAGAGGCCAAAACTGTTCATATAGTAAAAGAAAGTCAGAAATGTATTTTGGTCCTAAGCCACTGAGAGATTTATGGACAAGCAGCTGCACTTACACTCAAGATGAAAAGTAAAAACACAACTGTTGCTATGAGGAGTGCTGGTCCACTGACATTAGAAAAGAAAAAGTTTCTATTAATATATCCTTCTTACATGTGATATTTGTATATGTCATAATATCCTGTGTAATATTCAAACCTTTGATCAAGAGGCTTTATTGCAGTAGTGCAGAAATAACTCCCAATCCTTTGTAAATGTCTATTATCAGTGACAACAACAGATATAACACATTCATTTATCATTGATTTACACTTTTACACATTACACACACTACTACAAAAATTAAGAATTGAAGATTGAACCATTAAGAATCATTAAGAAATTTTAGAGAACAACCTCTATCATTTTTCTAAAACAACCTCTTATTAGCAAGTTGGTTCAATAAACTTGTTGAAAGCCTCCGTCAGGGTGCAGCCTCCAGTGCAGAGAGAGCCCTGCTAATGTGTGATTCTTCACACGATGCTAAAGTAATTGTTCTGCAGGTTAATAGACAAACATCTGCTCGGAGAGAGAAGCTTCATTTATGAGCATTGTAATTAGTCAGTTTACAAACATTACTCTAAACAGGTAGCATATGGAGGAGTCATAGTTTCATGTGATGCTATCACATCTGTCTGTTTAAACATGATTAACTGAGGCCATCAGAGTGTGTTTACAGCGATTGTTCCAGCGGAGACGTATATGTGCGTCATTCCAGAGAGAATTCTCGCAGCAGCATCAGCGTGAGCAGGACTCGATGTGTTGCAGAGCACCTCTTTGCTCTTTTCATCAGTAATCATTTATTAAAACATTAGGATCTTCTTCTTTTTTTTCTCTTTATGAAGTTACTGTCATGTTCTAATCTCAGACCACTTTAAAGAACTTATCTAGATGTCTGTCACGTGGCCTCGGGGAGAAGATTGGAAAAACAGGCAACATCTGAAAACAGCAGCCGGACGCTCATGTTTCTTCTTGCTGTTTGTGTGAGCCATTGGACAGAGAGGATTTGTCTGTGAGCCTTTCATCTTCCCCTGCTCCTCATCTTCTCAGCTCTCCATGGCCTGTCCCTGGCCGAGCTGATAGTCTGATTCATGGCAACATCACCAGCTACTTTCCTGGTGGGGAAAATGAGAACCATCAGCAATCTGGACTTCTCCAGGATGCATCACTCAAAGTCAAATAAGATTTGTGTGGGAGTGCATGTGTGTGTATGTTTGTCTGCCCATACACATGTGCCAGATCGTGTGTTCACCCCATTCTTTGAGGATATGGCAGTATTGCACAGCAGTGAGGCGATTTGCGGCTAAGCTAGTGGAATCCTGTGGAAAGCCTAAAATCTTGTGGGGTGAAGGGAGGGGAAATATCACAGTCTTAGGATTTCTTCTCTCTCATTATGGAAGATTTAAAGGGATTAGTCTATTTTCTTTAATACACCAAGTTTTATTAAATTCCATTGTTATGATTGTGGTTCATGAAGGGTAATGTCCATTCTTGTGTCCTTCTTCTTGTGCCGAGTGTGTGTGTGTGTGTGTGTGTGTGTGTGTGTGTGTGTGTGTGTGTGTGTGTGTGTGTGTGTGTGTGTGAGATGGTAGGCCGGGCTGGCTGTGGGGTGTGATTTCCACCTCCTAAGCCCCAGCCCGCCTGCATGGCGGCTCACCCCCTGATCCTGATTCAGCCAGTGAAGCCTATCTCAAGCACTGTGGCACCACAGCGTTGGAGGGGATTGATGAATATCTCTAACTCTTAACACTTGGGCTATAAATCTCTGACATTATCCCCTCACCCTGGTAGCAGCAGTGAATAATTATGGCATGTTTATGGAAGCAATGAGTAAAAATCCGTCTTATTTCACTCAGAGCGCCATTACAACCTCTCATCATTACATGATTGGACTTCTCATTACTGGATAAAAAAAAAAAAGCAACTTTTGATGCCATTGAGAGTACTCTTTCTCCTGCACCTTCCAGTAAGGCCTGCTGCCCCTGAGTGCTTACAGCTGCCCAGCTCGCTCTCCTCACACCACTCCATAATGAGAACATTACAGGGTATTAATCCAAGTGTGTGCTCACTCATATTAGACACTGAAAAACACACAAAGCTATTAAATGCTGTGGGAATGTCATTCAAGGCCCATTTAAAAAAAATGTAGTTGCATTGAGTATGAGGATTAGTCCAGAGTCATGGAGATTTAAAGTTAATCACTCTTCAACTGTATTGTTAAAGTTTCATCTGCTGTCACGTCCAGTGAAACCTCAGTGAAGTTATTGTTTTTTTTCTTCCTCTTAGTTTGTTCCACAATGCCCGTACTCAGCTCTCTGGACAACAGATTTTACATGCATGGTATCAAACACAGTTTTAATTTTCATTTTTTAAAATTCTGAACTGAAAGTCTAGCTGCAGATGCCTTTGTCATTGTTCTTGCCAGAAGCCCAACCTGCAGATGAATTGGAGTTTGTTTGTTTTAATGCCTCATTTGTGTGTAATAGAAGTCAGAAGCTGAAGCCGGGCGGTTTGATTAGTTTGCATATTTCATGTTTATACTTTATACATGCACACAGACTCGCTTGCTGTAAACACACGTGAGATATATTCCCCCAAAGCAGCAGAGAGGAAATCCAGCGCATTTATCAGCTCCATCACCACGGCAGACGATTGTTTCTGCTCTCAGTTGTTCTCTTTGTAATCACATGAACAACAACCTTGTAGATGTGGCGTCTGTGCTATAAATGAAATTAATTAACATTTTGTGGCTGAGCCCCATGGCATGGCAGCCTACGTTTTTTGTTTTTTTTTTCTCTCCAGGCATTAGCCTCTCATTGAACAGCTTAGTTAAATTTGTGATTACAGTACACACAATTAGGTTGTTATCGTATCTTTTGATGCTGATTTATTTTAAGATAGAAGATCTGCTGCTGAATTCAGAGAGTGGAGACTTTGCTGCAGTTTTTTTTTCATCTCATGGGTGGTACCAAGTGAGCTTTTACTGAAAACAACAAACAAGCTGGATGGTGAATCAGAGCTTTTCAGCCTTGTGCTTGTGTCTGTGTGTGTTGGAGATTGACAGTAATAGCTCCTGCGAGCAATCCGAGACTGATTTGTAAAAGGCTGAGTGGATGTGTTTTAGAACATGCTGCTGCCTTCCACACATTTGTACACATTTGTCCTTTTGTACATTTCTTTGGTGCATTAAGAAAATAATTGTGAAGTTCTGAGTTCCGGGATTTGAAAACTTGGATTTTCTCTCCAAGTTTTAAAAGGGTTAAACAAAGGAGCATTCACAATACAAGTAAGTTTGTCGTCACAGCGCCTCTCTAAGAGTATGTGTGACAGAGCAGCAGAAGAGCTGTTCCAGTATCTGCTCTCAGTGGGTGAAACATGTTGTCCAGCACAGCAGTAGGGAGGATACAACGGCGCAGATTATAATGATACAGAACATCGTCACTTCCTGGACCAGAGCCACTCTGCAGCCATCTGTCCTCTGTCCGCGGACAGCCGGGCATTTGTGTATGTGTATGTGTGTGCGTGCTTCGGATGTAATTCTACACATTAACCACACTCTTTTACATATGCTTTGCTAGCCTCTTTTACTTCCTCCCTATCATTTTTCCGTCGTATACCTGATCATTCTCATCTCTGTAAGCACTGTTTTACGTGCCTTGAAAAGTGGTTTCAAATTTGATGATTGTTTAAACAGTTTATCAAGTGAAAGAGTTGCTGCTTACACGCTGCAAACAAACTGACTCAAAGTGCAAAGAGCTGCTTGCTTTGCTCATTATGCAGTTACATCAATAAGAATAAGTTAGTTGGTTTATTGATATTTGTCATGATTTTCTGTCTTTTATAGCCAAAGACTAGTTGATTAATGGTAGAAAAAATAAATGAATGAACAGTTAGTAGCTCTGCAGTTCTTGTAGATTTCTGTTGGTATTGCAGCAGTCAATGCAGGGCTGCTATTAGTAGTTTCTGTCTCTTGAGTTTAGAGATGTGACTGAGACTGATATTTTGGGGACTTGGGGACTTTATCACGTCTCTTTTATCAAATATTTCATTTACAGTTTTATGATTTTCTATCTTTTGCTTCTTGTTTCTGGTGCTACAGGCATCTTCAAAAAAAAAAAAAACTGGTGACGTACAATGGGTTCCAGGGACGGGACCGCTACCATTGTTAACAAGACTTGCCTGACTGAACGTGGCGGACCCTCTTAGCTTAAATGTTTCAAAATGAGGTCCACTTCACCAAAGTCAGCGAAACAACTGAAAAAAATGCAGTATTACTCCCCATATGCATCAACCATCCCCATAATGTTAAAGAAAAAAAAAAGGTGCCATTTTTGATAACTTCAGAACAAGAGTGAGGCGCCATTCTCTGTCCAAGAAACTGAAAGGGCTAAACCCAGTTGAAAAAGAAAAAGCAGCATGCTCCACCTCAGCCACCACTGGTGTTGCACCTGATTCTATGACCTGTAGTAGCAAAACCATTTTGCCTTCAGGTAATATTAAGTGTATTGTACATGCAAAAAAAAAAAAAAAAAAAGATAAAGTGTAATTAATATTATTTTCACAGTGTAGTTTTTCCTTGAGTTTCTGCAGCAGTAGCACGGCACCCCCACTGAGGAGCAAAGTCATTTTCCCTTGCAGCAGTAAGAAAGAAAAAAATGCAGGCAAGGTTAATGAATGCCCTACACCTCCTCAGCTCAGTAGAACCTCTATGGATTAGGTATGCTACTGAGTGGAATAAAAGCAGTGCATACGTTTTTTTTTTTTTTTAAGTAAGATATCTTAATTTCCCACCAAACTAACTGCCAAAAATCATTCGATAAGGGATTTGAAAGCATTTAGATTCAAAAGGGGATTCAGGTTTGATAGAAGGCTAATCAAACCCCATGCCTATTGTGGATCTCTTTCAGACCACAAGAACTGAATCTTCCAAAAGCCCATGTCGTAAAATTAAAGAAACATTACACGTAGCATCAGAACGCAGTTATGCCAATGTTTCTGAACTGATTTTGTGCCACAATCAGCTTACTAGTTCATATATTTCTGAGATTTCAATCACACAACACTGTGGCTTGACATATATTGTGGTCTGTTATATTATATCGAATGCAGCTACATTACTAATTACAAAAACACCAAGGGACAGATTGTTTGATCAATCGTATGCAGGCCGCTACAAACTGGGAAAATTGTTCAGCTTTGATTATGAGCAAATGAAATGCATTGTAAAAAATTTCCCTAGACAGTGAATTCAGCACGACTTCCATTGAATCAGTTAGATATAAGTGAAGGGCCCCCTTTTGTCCAGGCTGTTTCCTCGGCTGATGTGAATGAATATTTGTGGTGCCCTGGGGCATTATTTCCCCATGTTACACTGCATCAGGAACCAGAGAGATAAATGGGCCTGGCCTGTCCAAGGCATCAGGACTTCTTCTCTGTTCAACCATAACTAGTAATGTCCTTTCATCCACTGCCTGCAGTGCTATAGATAATGGAGTATTTGAAGAAGAAGAAACACTGAAACAAAGAGAGGGGATGTGGTTTATGTGATGACAGTGGATGGGATGATCGGAAATGTCGGGGAAGAAGAAAAATAGGACGTATGAAACGGTATATATCATTAGGGCTTAAATGTATGAAATAAATACAAACTCGAGAATATGTGGGTTGAAAGAAACTGGGTTGCAATGAAGAAAGGAGGAAACACAGCAACCAGTTGAGAAGTGATAAGATGATGAGAAGAAAGAGCTCATATGTGGATGGATGGATGGATGGATGAATGGATGAATGAAGAGGGGTGGGACAGCAGGCAAGCTCCATGGGAGATTGGCTTAAGTAGCATTGTGCCTGGCTCCCTGCAGTCACTGAGCCACCAGTTCAAATTTAAAAGAAAGACATGCCTGGACCCAGTCACATGTACACACACACACACACACACACTCGTACCGAGAGACGCACTCGCAGGCGCTGTGAGGGCATAAAAAAACTGTCATTAATCTGACCTCCACAGCTGTAATAAATATGTGTGAAAGCATTTTTCACTATAAATAGCGCTTTGTGGTATCTGTACAGATGGCAATACACAGCTGTATGAATGTCATCAAATATGTCTGTTACACTTGTGGCACTGTATTATAGCTTCCCCGTGCTGACGGAGATTGAGAGGGAGTATGTGTGTCTCGGCAAGTATGCGAGGATGGTGACTGGGAGTGTTTTTCTCTGATAATCTCAGTTTGTTACTTTTTGATCCTGCTAAATTAAGATAAGGGGCTTGGTTAATTAAACTGTCACATGGCAATACCTTGAGGAATTGCGAGGCCAACACAGCTTTAATTGGGTGGCTGCTATTGTCCCTGCGCTCTGGGTAGCAGCCCCACAGAGGGGAAAAACACCCTCATGGCTACTGGCAACGGATGGAGAAGTTGAAGGAATGAAGAGCTTGAACATTCAAATGAAGACGGCTACGGCGGAAACGGGGTGATCTGATGTTAAATGTGTAGGAAATGATGTGCCCTGCTCAAAACAAATAAAGACATAATATACCTAACATGTGATTCCTGCTGCGGTTCTATGACAGGCTGAGGAGCATGTTAGACTTGAGATGAGGAGTATTAACCGCCGCTTCAGTATGCATGAATGAGAGTTGTGTAATTTCTCTGTGCATCGCAGTAATCTCTGCGGTGCATTAGTTGCAAAGCGGGTCTCCAAAGTCCCACAGACAATGTCAGCAAGCTTAAGATGCATCTGTAATTACCAGCAGCCAATTAACAGCTGACCTCACCATCCCACCTCAAACCACAACAAAGATCTATTATGGAGATTTAGGAGGCTCGCAGTGTAAACAGCTAAATGCGATGGGTGTTCATACAGTCCTGATGGGTGTTTGCACCTCCTGTTCTGGTTTACACACACACACACACACATCATTGAAATTCAGACCACGGTGAAGCAGACGGTTGGATGTGTTTGCAGATGTGTATGTTTCTCTGTAACAGGGTTTGAAAGAGTCCACCTCTCAGTCGATCAGCCTGTACATGGTACTCCCGCTAGTTAGCACCTGGGCATACACACATTTCTGAGGCGCTACACATTTGCTGCACATATTAACTGAAACATTTGCAGCTGTATCTGATGTATAGTTTTAGAAAATACGCATTGCTGTAATTATTGTGGGATCTTAGAGACATTGTGGGGGTTGTTGCTGAAGGAAGTATCCTGGATAGCATAATGGCCGTTCTGTGGTGATGTTTTGAAAACAGTAGTCCATCTGTCCCTGAAGGTGATCAAAATCTGCCTTGATTAACAAGTGGGAAATCTGGGGGATGGTCCCCTGTGTTGCCTCTCATCCCCTCCCAAGTGGGGATCAAAGAGGATGAAGTTTTGAGCCTGGGGATAATCTAGTTCCCTAGATTGTGATAATGCTGCTCAGGATGATCATGTGGATGAGAGCCGGTTCGGGTGCGCTCGTGGCTGGTTGTGGGTTTGTGCTTGCGTGTACTTGTGTGCCTGCGTGTTGGTGCTCAAAAGAGAAGAGGCAGACAATAGCAGAGCGAACCAGCGAATTAGCACACATAGACTGACGGAAAAATACACTCTTGCTGTTGCTGTATCTAGGCAACCACATCAGAATTCAAGACATATCGAACAACAGGTGATTGCCACCATCTTCCTTTTTTTAGCTTGGAGCTGCTAAATTATGACCACTTCTACTCAAATATGAATTAATATACAATAATTTTCAAGTGGCTATAAAATTAGACAAATCCAAGTGAATATAGATGCTCATTTCATAGAGAACACCTTGTTTACAAGAAGACACATTTGCAGTGTGAAATCTAATCAAAGCATTTAAATTGTAAAAGAGTAATTTCTTGCAAATAGCTGCGACTTGTGGCCTGTTTGTGATCTTTGTGTGTTTTCCTTTTCCTTGCGACTCACAAACAGTTTGTGAAATGACAGTGAGCTTAAGCTCTGTTGAATCTCATTTTAGTTTTAAGTTTCCCGTTGTTCCGCATGGTCTCTTCCCACCCTGATCCGTGTCTGGTGTTGGTGTCCAGCTGTTCCATCAGCACGACAAGTGGTTCAGGAAACTCCCTCATTGTTCACTGACCAATCGCAAACCCACCAGAATGCTGTCAACGAGCATTTTCCACCCAGTGGTTTGCATTTGCCTGCACCTGTGGTTTTAGCCCAGAGGGCAGGGGATGCAGGGGAGGGGTGGCAGAATGGGGGAGAGTCTGGGCATTGAGGTGGAAAGACAGCCAGGGTTGGGATTAGGCTGTCTTTCTGTCTGTCGAGATTAAACAAAATAGATTCATTGTGAGTTTCTCCCATTTTGTCGTGTTTTCCTCAAAATGCATCACAGGACAGCTGAGCCTTACTTCCCGAATTGGCATTTTTGTAATTTGCATGAACTCGTTGGAGCTCGGAGGCAACTTACAGTTGTGTGTGCATGCATGCATGCATGCGCCCGTGTGTGTGTGTGTGTCTGGGCATGTGCTTAGTAATTTGACAAGCAAAATAAAGAACTTGTCCAAACAATCTAGTAGACATGACTGGAAAGAGCCTGCACTGCGTTCATGGAAATCCAGCATTTTCAACTACCTGGACAGTTTGTCCAGCATTTGTTGTCCAATATGTCCTGGAATATGAAGAAATTCCACTAACTGACTTCACTGACGTACAACATGTTGTAACACTGTATCATACTGCAGTAGAGAGTCTACTGTGGAGAGTTACTAGAATAGATATACTCTGCACTGCAGTGCTTTGCTAGCCTGGGTTGTGAATCTTATCAGGCGGAATTGTGGTAGTGGATTTTGTGTGTGTGTGTGTGTGTGTGTGTGTGTGTGTGTGTGTGTGTGTGTGTGTCTAAGTGTTTGTGAGCTTGTGTGCCTGCGTGTGTGTGTCCAGGCCCCTCTGGAGTCCATTAATCCCAAATCTAACAGACTTACTGCAGAGGCAGCCTTTGATGTGTGCTGAATTCCTCTCTGGAATATTGGATGCTGCTTCCATAATATCCACATCCCTTTCTATCATCAGGAATACATTGTTTTGTTTTCTCCCCCCAATGATGCCAGGATTGTCCAGCAGGACAGGTGGCTGATGTGTTATGAGTTTGTTTACAATTCAGGTGTATTTCCACCAGTTCTCTGATCTGTAATTTTACATCTCTGAGCTCTTTTAATCCCATTCTTATCTTGTGTAAGCCTTCTAATCTTTGACCCTAATCTTAAACCACCACATCGAATGGGGCAGCATGGATGGAGGAGAGTTGTTTTTCTCACCTTCAAATTCAATGCATACATTTGTCAGAGAGAGCCAGGGTCCTCTAGTCTTTGGGTTTTCCTTTCTCAAGAGCCAAATCTGAGAGGTATTTATCGCTATATATATTTCTATTTATTTGTCTTTTTATTGCAGTGGCCCGGACTTGAACCCAGCCTATTTTAAAGTCTCGTGCTCATAACCCATGGGTCTCAGGAGTGAAAGAGATGGAGAGGCAAAGAAAGTATAAATTAGATGGTGAGATGGAAAACACATTTCTATTTGAAATGATTATCCCCCCTGATGGGTAGACTAATAGACCTTTATTGCATTTCCGTCAGTTTCTTTTAATCTAATCATACTTATAAACAGACGAGTGAGAGTGTTAGCGTGCGCTTATGTTTATCCATACAGAGACGCAAGCAACCAGTGTCTAGACTGCAAACACAATTTGGCTGGGGCACAGAGGAACATCAATGCTAAAGCAATGGTGCTGAAACACAAGGCATGGTCCCTGAGTCTTGCATGGAGAGGAGAATGTAGTGACAGACAGACGGCGATAGGAGGAGGAGGAGGAGGTACAGAAGAAATAGAGGAGAGGTTGGCAGAGCTCACTGTGGCTAATACATCCAAAGTGTGTCAGTTAGCTCTCTAAATGTGTTAGGCCCTGGGGCTGAGAAAGCCAACACCATCGACTCAACCTTCCTCCCTCCACCTTTCCACTTAGCCTCTGTTCAACACCTGCCAATATCCTTAGGGGAGGTACACTGCTGTTCATTGGCACAATTGATCAAATGCCGACATGCTAAAGTGTACAGTTTTCTTATTGCTCATGAGTACATGTGCTAGAGGATGAATTTAGAGAGCTGTGCAGCTATGGGGCATGGCAGGTAGATTTACAGGTGGTGTGTCTTCACATTTCTCTCCCTCTTTCAAGGAGATTTATCACAGTGTTTAGCAAGCAGTCAGGCTGAGGGCAACCTCTTTTATTACAGTGGGTAATGATGATATTTCATTTGATGGTGTGATACTTCAAACAGTATCTGTGTCAAGTACAGTGCAAAGAACAAGCACAAGTCATTTGAACTTTACTATTTATATTTTCAGTATTGATGACGGTGGACATTATAAATGTAGGCAAAAACTTTATTCGCCAAGTTCTGTGTAAGTCGTGCATATTTCCATGTGATCTACTGAACTCAAAAGAACACATTAATGATAGTATACACAGCTAAAATGCCTGTCTCTATGTGCTCTAGTGAGTCAAAGAAGAAAAAAAAAAATGAAAATATCTGTACACATTAGTAACCAGGCTGGGTCTGTCAGATGCGGCTGTTTGAAAACATCTGACTGGTGTCATATCAGGTAAATGTGCTTAAGCTCACAGTGTGTTTGTAGCTGAATTAATGTGGGAGAAGTACACAACAGATCTCTCACACTGATTCCCTGGGAATTACCTGCAGCCTCTTCTGTGGGACCTATGATTAGTTTGTATCAGTTACACAGCAGCAGACTCGTGTGTGGTTAGAGTTTTTACTCCACGAGGCTCTGGTGGTGGTAGCGCATTCTGCAGAGCTGAATCCAAATGAAAACAGTACACATCAGTGGTTTTTCTTAAGAATTTTAAATGAATGTTTTTGTTTTTCTGCATTATGCATTGACTTCTAAATAATTTAGTTTTGATTTATTATATAAAAAACGCATTCCTGATATTTTCTGTCACTTTTTTTTGATGTCTGCAAACATTTTTCATAACCCAGCCATGACCAATTCATTCTTCCAGGCTTTGGCCACTTGTCTATATTGCATTAGGCTTGAATGTCAAGCCTCTCGACACCCACCTACCCTGTCTTTATTGAGTTTGATCTGTTTCAGCCACTAAGAGGAAGGTATTGCTTGAGGCGGCAAGCTGTCAGATAAGCATAAGGCTGACTCAAGTTTCCCTTTGTGCATTTTTTTGCATGATTTAGATGAATTTGGTCACCTTAATGAATTTTGCCAAAGAGCTCAGCTTCATTCAACACAAAAAATGATCAGGTCAATTGATACCACGGACCCCTCGATGCAACAGGAAGGACAACACTAGCAGCAGTAATAGTGTGCAGTGTACGTGTTGTTGTATTACAGTGATGGTTCTGTTGAGACAGAGAATCAGAAGCACTTTCCCTAATCCTGCTAAAGCAGTACACATGGGAATGATTACTTGCACAAAGCCATGACACCCTGAGTTGTTCAAATCCCTTTGTTCAAAAGAGAGCGACAAACAGAGAGGCAGAGAGAGAAAGAGAGAGAGAGAGAGAGAGACAGACAGAGAGAGACCATAAGAGAAAGTGATTTAATTCAGAAAATGTGACAGGATTGTATGATGTCTTGTTATTGTATGGACCTCTGAATGAAGCCTCCACAATGCTTCATGTTTATCCTTGTCGTCGCTAGACCAGTTATCAGGAGCGGACCACAGCGCCTCATTTTAGGCACTAAATCCAATCAGTTTAAGAAGAGATCCCACAAATCTAGAGTGTTGGAAATAGCATCATTAATGGAGCATGGTTAAAATGTAAAAATATGGTGGAATGAAGCACTTCAAAAGACGACCCTCTGTGAATTAGCAACAAAAGGTTTCCCTTCATTCTCTCTTTAATAGGGTGTTTTAAACCTGTTTTCTCCTTGGATAGAAACAGGATTTCTGTAATGAGCTGGTGACTCATAGATTCTCTCGGCTTAATTTTTTTCTAATTCCCTGCCCCCCCTTTTCTCTTTCTCTCTCTCTCCCTCTCTCTCTCTCTCTGTCTCTCTCTCTCTCTTTCTCACTTTATTTCTTGCGCTCACTATCTTTCTAAATGGGCCATGGCAAGTTTCCTTGCCGACTACTGGGGGGAAGGAACTAGATTAAGGCTATTAACAGGCAGGAGGATGCTGATCAGTCTTTCTCGTCCCTGGTCTGATGTCTGGTCCGCACTGTGCTCTCTTCAGTTAGAGGCACTCTTCGAACTTAGTGTTTGTTTATTTAGTGTGTGTGTGTGTGTGTGTGTGTGTGTGTGTGTGTGTGTGTGTGTGTGTGTGTGTGTGTGTGCTCTCACATGTGCAGTGGAGGAAGCGTTGTTTGACTGAAACAGCCCATTTGATTCCCACAAATATGCCCAAATACAATCCAAGGGTGTCACGCAGCGTCCAAAGCAGCCAAAGATGAGTACACTCTCGCTCACATCTGCAAACAGTAAGTAGTAGTGAGCAGAATAAAACATGGTGCAGACATGCTGTGTCTGTTTATGTTGCTTATGAGTGAACATGCTGCGATGCACACACAGTAAAGACAAGACACACGCAAGCACGCTATATTTAGATGACAAACTGCCATAAACCCAAGCTAGAGAGGGGAGAAATAAACAAAAGAGAAGAAAAAAAAAAAAGCAAGGCGGTCCAGAAGCATCCCCTGTCACGGTGCAATCCCCCATGTCCTAATTACACAGGCTTAGAGGAAACGGAGGATTAGCCACTGATTCACCACGCTTCTCGCCTCATCTTCTAATAAGTCCCCTCCTTGTCTCCTTGCCACCCTTTGTGCCGCCCTCCATGTCTCTCTCCAGGTAAAGGTAGCAAGATACTATTGACCTGTGGCTTTCTGCCTCTTTTTGTTCCTTGTGGCTAACATGTCTGCCTCAGACAACACCGCTTAATCCCAGAGTAAAAGTAGGCTGTGCAGCAGACTTGTTTTGTTAGCTGTTCTTGTTATTTTATCTTCAATATTTGGACACAGGGCAGTGTTTGCATCAGTAATACATAGGATCCCATTGTTACATGTAAATGCTTTGTTTTTTACGTATGGATTTGTATATGTTTGTCCATGTGCGCCTCTTTATAATCGGGTAAATATGCATATTTTCATTTTTCTACTGGTCAGCTTCAGCTGTAATCTCTAGAGTCCATGTATTCATCAGTGTATGCAGTAAACTGATCATGTTTTATTTATGGCAAAATAACTTTATTTACATACCATGTGGAGACAAGCTGAGAAAATTGCTGATAGAGGCTTTCACACAATATTGAGATATTGAGCTTTTTTCTTTTCTTTTTTTTTTTAAAGTAATCTTCCTACCTTTATTTTTTTATTTACAGCAGCATGCATACTTTCAATTGGAAAGGGCACAAAAACAAGTTGATGTATTATAGATAGTATATCGATATGGATTTCTTACAGTTTTCTGCTGTATTCGTGAATATAAATAGTAAATAAATATTTTTATATGATAATAATAATAATGTTTTATGGTAATATTGTAAGAGTGATCATCTGTAGCAATAAATCTGGACTGCAGGGCAGATTTAGTTCAGATTTTATATTTTTATAGCAAAATACAGTATAAACTGTAGATATGGCATGAGTGTATAGGGAAATAAAGCACATACCTTCACAGAGTTGCCATATATACGCATAGATTACAGTATCTCACTCTAAACTATTTATATTATTCTCTTCCTGGTTATAGCTTTTAAATGTTAATTGTTTGATAGGTATAAATAGCTTGCTGATAGCAGGAATGATGTAAGGGCTGTTCCTCTCAGACATCTATATCTAATCGCTTGCCTGTGGCTGCTCTGCTGCAATTGCTCCACCATTAGAACGCTTAAAGAGTGAGAGAAAGAGAGAGTTGAGAAGAGTGAGCTTATAGCTAGAGGAAATGTGAATTATACAAGGCCTTGAGTCACAGGTTGGGAAAGAGGCTCAGGTCTTCTGATAGGCTGAAGCAAGGATATTCCTTGGCTGACCTTGCAATATTTATTGAGTCCCTCTGACTGCTGTGAACAGCGAATTGCTATACATTTCCCTACACCCCCAACCCAAACCCCCACCTCACCCAAACCCACCCCTCCCAAAAAAAAAGAATATACAACTCGTTTCCTGATGTTAGTTTTCTTCCTCCCTCTTCTTCTTCCTCTCGCAAAGAAGCATCTCAATAAAGAACATGTAAAAACCTGGTTGAAAAGGTTGCTCAGACACAGCAGTGGGAATTTTCTGAACAATGTTGTCACACATCACAGATGTAGTTACAGATAAACATCAGTTTGCCTATTCTCAGCACTTTTTTGGCCTTGGAAAGGTTCCCATGGCCGTTGATCACTGTTGAACCTGTTTGTTGAGGTTGCTGTTTTTTGTTTTGTTTTTTTTTCTAGTCTGAGGTCTGATCGTCAACAGATAACAGAGAAAAACTGTGAGATCTTTTCCCCCTCTCTTTTTTTATCAGACAGTTGTCTCAAGGCCTTCGAAACCTTGGCTTACAGTTGAAGCTCACAGAAACATTGATGATTCAGATTATAGCACACGTCTCAGCTGTGAATGACGAGTCTACAGCAGGCAATGAAAACACACAGAAGCCAAGGAAAAGCTATCCATATTTTAATGGAGTATCTTTAAATGAGATTCATTAAAAAACAATCAATACGCCCTCAAGTTGCAGACACACTGACACTGGCAGAGTCTAAGTGCACATTCCATTCTGCTCTATTCAGATGCGAACAGGCAAACACACACACGCTCACACACAAACTTGCACTCATATGGAGCAGCCTTTATATAACCGGGTAGGTCGCTTGCAAACAAATTTGTATTTAGAAGGACCACACTGCATTTTAGGGCCCTCATTGCCGCTTTGTGTTAAAGGGAAAGTGCTGTTTGATAACATCAACCTGGCCGTCCACATCCCCCTCATCTCTACAGCCCACAGACCTTTCCGGCCACCCACAGCAAAGCGCACAGCCCCTGCTTGCTCATCATTGATTAGGCTTTGTGTGTTTGTTTGAATATGAGCTTATGCTCCTCTTCTTCCTCTTCCTCTTGGGTTTTTTATCCCTCTCTCTCCTATGCATAAATACTCTCTCCTCGGGGTGTTCTTTGAACAACTTAGCCAGGCATTAGCTGACAGAGGGGCCTGCAGTTTGTGAAGGAATGCCTGAAGAGAGGACGTGTTTGATCCTGAGATATACGTCCTTGATTCAGTGTCGGCATCTCCAGCCACCAGGCAGCCCCGCCGCTGCTGCCAAGCATTTCCTGCTATGCATCGGTGTTCTCTTGCCTCCTACTGTGATAAAAGCTATTAACACTGGGGGGAGAAGTATCCTTCTCCTTGTGCTAAGCCACCAACTGCACAAAACAATGCAGATCTACTCCCCTCAACACACAACCACACTAACAATAGAACTTTGACTATTATCAGAATAATAATTATGTCTTTATAATATTGATACAATTAAATTATTTCGATATATTATAGTGTCTGTGGGTGTTGATGACAAGGATGTCAAATATTCTTAAGTCATGAGAGTTTTGCTTGGAATAAACGTACATGTATTTAAAACTGCCATTTCCTCTGATTTACCCTTTTAAATCCCTCCATGGATGCTATTTTACTGCTGTAAAATAGGCCTCAAACAGAGCAGTGGGCCAGCATAAAATGCAGGTCCCACAGCAAACTGCGATGACTAAACCAAAACAGCAGTTTCATGGAAATACTATTGCATTGCAGGCGCTTGAAATAATGTTGGCAAAACAGACAGGCCAACTGTCGACAACAACCTGCCTTTCCAGCACCACTCTTGTTTTAGAGTCATAACAGTATCGGGTGCAGTACTGCACTTGAGTAATGTTCTCATTTTCACCATAACAATGCTGCGTAAGGAGAAAGGAATATAAACTAACTGGATCTATATCTGAAGCGATTGGTGAAATATAACATTCTGATCTCTGTGGACCTCGGTCCAACCCGATCTGCCTCAACAATGAATACCATATTCTTTTTTTTCTTTTTTGTATGTAGCCCCAAAACAAATTAGTCACCCAGTTTACCTTGCAAGCTGATTTCTTAGAAAACAAAAAGAGGAATTTCCAAAGCACAGTCTATTCCCTCAGACCCAAAGTTTTTGAAATTCTATCTTGAACTGCAGTTGTTTGGCAGACTGGCGACCTGAGAAGTCATAAGATATTTACTAAACATTAGGCTCAGTCACAGTGGAGACTCTCTCATCTGTGCAATTCAAATATTTAGTCACCCTGATTGGGTGAGAATGTCGGGGAGGTGGGGACTGGGGGGGGGGCTGTGCTGTGCATGGATCAGCTGGGTGAGATAACAGTAGGCGAGGAGATTAAAAACACAGTAACACACACACACATGCACATATAAACACACACTGTGAGCTCCCTCAGGTGAACAGGTGCAGTCATGGTCTGTCACAGATGCTCTGCACAATTTGTCAGCTGCCATTCCTCCTGTCCACCTTGGGTGGGTTGGGGAGGTATTCACCACAACACAGCCTCAACACACGAACACACACACACATTATCCAAAATCATTCTCCAATCTCATAGGCTACTTTAGTAGCTCATAGAGCTGCCTAATGACTACCCAGGTGTGCACGATGGTAAAATGATTCACCAGCACTGTGATGGATGCTAAATTGTTATGTGTCTGTAGCTTTTTACTTTCTTGAATTTTATTTTTGGACTGTTGCTTTGCTAGCTGTAGCATGTGTATGTACAACTCTCTCTTCCTCTCTCCCTCCCTCCCTCCCCGGGAACCACAGTGTGTGACAGAGGGACATTAATCACAGGGCTGGGTAATAAAGCGAGGAGGGATGGGCATGTAGGGCCAGGGGGGCAGGCGTCTGGAGGGAGAAAAGGGTGTTTAGGGAAATCACACCATGCTTTATGACACACACTGATACACAGGCACACTTTTTACACTCCTAGGTTTCGGTGCACATCCTTCACGCACCATACTGAGACCTTCCACACTGAAAGTTTGAAATATTAAATTGAGCAGAGGAGCAAAAACAACTCAGGATCCGAGGAAAGGTGGCCATTTACTTTCTATTAGCCTGTGTTGAGGGAGAGCCATGTGTCTTCTTGCCCACCTATGTGTGATTTTACGTGGCCTGTGGCCCCCATTAATTAAGTATTCATTTAGTAAAGGACCTTTTCTGGAAGGAAAACAGAGGGGCATTTTTGTATAATCTGGAAAGAGATGAGAGGCATTTTATGGCTCAGGAGAAGAAGAGCTCCCAGTGTTGCTGTGATGCTGAGATGGCTGCGGGAGGTTTTCATGATACTGATAACTCATGATATGAGATGGCGATAAAATGCAGCTGTATATCGTTAGTTGCTAAATGACAGCAGAACACACAATTTAGTAGTCCACTGGGTTTAACTGTATTACGTTTTTTTTTCCTTGAACATTTTTTTCTGACCTCTTTGGGTTATTGGAGTTTTTCTAATATCAACCTCATTCCATCTTGACATTTTACAGTGGACACTGGGTTGTAAATCATATCAAGCAAAGGCGTGATGCTGGATATTGTCTGCGGTGGGTGGTGGTGTATGTACGTATGGGTATGTACCACCACCCTCGATGCTTTGTTGTGTATTTTCTCCTGCGTCTGCACTTGCATGTTGCTCCTCGAGGAGTATTAGAAAAGCGTAGGTTGAGAAATGAGATACAAATAATAGTTTAGTCTACACAACAATGGCTCGGTACTCTACATCCCCAAGACTGGAGCATGCAACTAACAGAAAGCTCAGAGAACAAAAGAAAAACATTATTCTTAAAATGATTAAAAACAGTAGAAAATAGTTCATTGTCCTCATGTTATTGTGTCTTTGTGTCACGGTCTGTCACTATTAAAGTTGTTCTTTTTCCATTTGGTCTATGTTTATTGGATAAAAGTGTTAGGTTACAGGTATAAACTAACTTGTATATACATGCATACAGAAACATACATGTACATATGCACTTTAAGTGCACGACACGAAGTACACGATCTTGTTCTCTGTTGTTTTGTCCTTGTCTCACTCTGTTTTTAAATCATCAGACAGTCATTACACACCATGTTTCCGATGTTCTACTCTGTTTTTAAATAGAATTCATCATTGAAATTATTCATTCAAAATATCCATAATTTATTCTGCAAGAATTGCCTCTAAAAATCTCCCAGTCACTTTAAAGAGATACATGTAGGGACTGGTTTTTACAATTTAGATAAGCTTACCTCATTGGCTTAGAAAGTAATTTACAAATCCTTCATTCATCTACAGTGGGATCCAAAAGTCTGAGACCACCATCCCGTTCAAATAAATGGGAAAACTTTGTTTTTGGACCCCGATGTATCTTCTCACTTTCACTGACCTGACTCACCTCGGGTGCTGTAAGGGGACATGGCAGTGTACGATGTGGACGACCAACATAGTGCACCAGGATCACTTACAACTTCTCTTTCCCTTTGCAGTGTTGCTGAATTCTTTCAGAGATGGTAAATGTGCTTTGACACTGCGTGTCCTTTTGCTATTGCTCAAAAGATTTCTTAGAGCAGCTTTGATTTGCTTTATATCGGTTTCAAGTGCTCTTAGCAATAAAGATAACTGGCAGCTACATAGCTGTCCCATCTAGCTCATTGTTACCCAGTCATGCTATTCTGCCCTAAAGCAAGGCAATTAACCCTGCCAGAGGTATAAGATAGCTCTGGATGCTCACTGTTAAACAAGCATCCACAAGTACAAAAGAATGTGTGGAGTTAATTAAACCTTTGGTGGAAATAGATGTGTAATCAACATTTCATTTCAATCAGATGGGTTTGCAGAGATACAAACATTAACTGTGTCTGCAACCAGATCTACATCCACAGCGCTGTGTAAGTGCTGGAGAATGGTCTGGATGCACCCATTATCATTCTGCTATTGGGTAAACAAAAAATAAATGCAGCGACAGTTCTGCTGCACAATAGTTTCGGGGGTGGGGTGGGGGGGTGCAGGGGCAATGGGGGCTTGTTTTGGTAGAACATTTGCTCTTAGGAAGTCGAGCACTGTCATTAAAATGGCCATTTCTCCGCAAACAACACCACAAAAAACAGTTAAAGACATACAGGGTGTCAACTGTGTGATCGCATGGTCAGAATCTTCATGTAGGGTTGCTAACTCAGAGGTTATTGTTTCCCATAGTGAAGGGGATTTTGAAAAGGGTAACGGGCAGGTTCATACCCACGGCCTACATCCGCTGAGTCAGACTACAGGTTCAGCGAGACTTGTGACTGAAGCTGAACCTGTCCTCCTCTTTTCACTCTGATGTCTACGATGTTTCGGTCATGCTCGATAATCTAAAGCTCTTGCTGCATATCGTTGTCTCATTCCCTGCCTTTTCTATTTGGTCCCATTTGGTTCAGGGCTGTTGTGGTTATAAGACGCACTGTCCTTTTCAAGGCGCGTATGTAAGATTAGATTTAAGGAGAAATTTTTCTTTAGCTATACAATATCAGTGCCTGAGATTGCAAACTTGATAGAAAGGTGAACACTCAAAGATAAAAAATGCTGTGTCCCTGTTGTAAACACAGATTGATATCTTTAGGTACAAGCTATCTCGAGGTTTTGATTTTACTACAAATACTTTGAATTTCGGCAGCCACGTAAAAGCAATGATGTTGCAAAAATGAAAGAAAAAAAAATCCCATGATATATTGAGGCATTTACTTACGTCATATATAAAAAACAAAAAACATAAAAGTGATTTGACAGCATATAGTTAGCATGGTAATTTGGTAATGTGATTCATTTCCTTATTGATTTACTATATATTCACAAATAATGAATAAAGTGTGTTTCATCATTGCACCATATCAAGTCATTGACTGGGAGATGAATCAAAATGTGACGAATGGTTAATAGTTGGTTGTTAGTGTATCCATCAGTGTAATTTATCTTGGACCATACACACCGCAGAGGAGAGAGACTGGAGAGGAAGCGACTGAGCATGGCCGCTGGTAGCCAAATTATCACAGGCAAATGTGTCCTTGGTGGAGGTTTCTGTTGCCCATCCCAGAGAGCTGGTGGAGCCATGCTGGAGAGAGAGACAGAGAGAGAGAGATGAATGTCACCCTTGCTCTCATATGTCATATTGTTAGCCATAGATATTAAGAGAATGCCTCAAGGTTGAACGTGCAGCTGAGACATGAATAATCTATCATAGGTTTCCTCCAACTAAATAGAAGGAAATATGTCTGCATGGATTATTTATGCTTTAATATGCACGCGGTGAATGGACAATCACCTCTGAGAGCATGAAGACATTGTCGGGGGCCAAGTTAATTGTGTGTGTCTGGAGCGCATGCTAAGGCCGGCTGTGTGAAAAGCCGTGGTTGTCTAGCTGTTAAGCTTGGTTACATGTAGAGTTTTATATTTTGTGGCTTGGTGATGGATTACAGTAATAGCGTGTTCTGGTTGGAAAGTGTATTCAGGTTTGTATTATTTATGTACAAGCTCTCGAGCAAATCATCGATCTTAGTGCTTTGGCATGTTGATTAGTTGTTTCGTGTCGGATGCATTCGCTCGCTACCCACACCATTTAAATGTAGACCATCTGAAAACCGGACCGGCTCCCGCTTCCCGGCTCGCCTTATTTTCCTCCTCCGGGGTGACTGGCTTGACGCGGAAAAATGCCAGACTCAAGTTTGCCAGCGCTGTTTGGCTTCTTCAAACATTTTAAGCTCATCTCTGCAGCTTAGGAGGACACTCTCTCAGGAGTCTCGGCTGCTGACCTGCAGCACGGCAGAGACAGACTAGCCAAGTGCACTCAAGCACATCCACTCTGCCCGCTCATTCGCATCAACGAAAGATTGTATTAGTCCCAAGTTTGCGGGCTTTAAAGCAGCACTCTGGCCGTGCTGTAAAGGTCCACGCATCACATAATGGAATTGATGGGGTGGCTTTACAGCTCCTGACAGTAATGTTGTTGTCTTCTCACATTTGGTTGAGAATGATAGTGGAGTAAGTACAGCTCTCAGCAGCCTCATTCTAACTCCTGTAAATGTTGCCTTTGAAACAAGAGAACATTTTCAAACCCTGTGTTAAGATGTTTCTCAAAATTACCACCTTCTGACTTTGATTTGAGAATTCAGACCACAGGGGGCTTGTCGGAGCAAGATAAATTACACTGATTTAAAAATGTGTTTTTCATCCCATGCTCAATATACGGAGAATGAAGATTCATCATGAGGAATAAAGGTTTAAACCATTAACATTCAGAAGGGGAGGTGGAAAGTAACAATCTGTTTTCTGTTAATTATAAAAGTATGGATTTGACTGCTCAATTCAAATATTGCCATATGCCACTTGTGCAACTGACACTTTCACTGGGCTATTCAAACATCAATAATGCAGAAATTAAGCTCCTATGAATAGACTTGCCTAATTCCTCTTAACAAAGAAAGCTGCCCCAGTTCTGTTGCTGTTTGTTGTCTTGTATTTTAGCAAATGTACCATAGGAAATAAGAAGTGTGATGTTCATCTGCAGCGTTTGGCAGAGATGCATCCATCACATATCACCAATATGCAAATTAGCCTTAGCTGCTGCATTTGTTTAGAAGCCTGTGCAAGTGACCTTTGGATTTTATCGGGGAGCAGTGTTAGATTCTGGTGCTATTTCATTCTTGGGTTTGTCTAACCTGTACTTTGGGAAGTTTACACTTCTTTGATTGATGGAGGATTGTTAAGGCAGCCTGCGCAAATTGTCTGTTTCAGTCCTTTTTAACAAGTAAAAAAGTGACAGTCATCATACGCAATCAGTGTTTTTAAGTCCATTCTTCAGAGTTTGTTGTTAATGACCATTTACCGTGTATTGCGCTGTCAATTGTGGGGAACTATCAAGTTCTTTTGTGTTGTCTTTGCTGTTAGGGTTGTGTTTGCCTACTCTTGGTTTCATCCCACGCGGCCAATGGAAAAATTCCATTTGTGGGACAACAGATGCTGTTTTTTTTTTTGTTTTTTTTTTTCATTTTTCACTTCACGCCCAAGAGGGGAGAGAAAAAAATGTGCTCCTCTTTTTTTATTTTATTATTATTTTTTTAAACCAAGTTCTGGATCCATTTGACACAGGCATGAGCACTCCCATAATCAGCCAGAGTGTGCATCCTTCTGAATAGAGATGAAAGAGGGGAACACACACACTCACACTTATACACACATGCGTGCACACACAACAACAAGGAGCCTGCAAATAAACAGGCACAAACACACAGGGAAGAAGCACAAGCCATTTGGCACAGCCTCTCTGTCTAGGGAGGGCTTCAAAGCCCACTGACATGAATTTATGATAACGGCACTATGCCTTTGCCAAACCTCAACTGTTGTTGTTTTTCTCTCGCTCCCTCTCCATCCCTTCTGTATGCTCTGCCATCCCCTTGATCAGAGCTTTGGAAAATGCTAGCAGGTGTCCCCCAGTCCCTTGGAAAGGTGTGTGTGTGTGTGTGTGTGTGTGTGCATGCGTGCATGCACATGTATTTTTATGTGCTTGGAATGGGACATCCTAAGCTGGCTCTTCCTTTTTTCTTTTTTTTTTTTTACATCATTTCAGTTGGCTCTACTTCCCTAACTTTTGGCCCCAACTCTTTGTACAGTTCATTTTCATAATAGTACTATGATTCTGTTATCCTCTCACTGTGTGGTTTTACTCTGTTCTATGCACACTACTGACATACATATCACTTTCTTCTCCATCTGTCCCCTCCCTTTCTTTCTGTCCGCAGATGAGGATTGTGTGAATTGCACAGAGGAGTGCCGAGTACTCGGCCATTCTGACCGCTGCTGGATGCCCCAGTTCCCCGCTGGAGGAAACCAGGCGGAGGGCATTGACTACCGCAACAATATGTTTGTGCCAGCGGGGATGGAGACTGTGCCCGAGACAGAGACCTACGAGACTGTCAACCCCAATGGCAAGAAGACATTCTGTACATTTGGTAAAGAGAGGCGTGACCACACCATTCTGGTCGCCAACGTGAAGCCCTACTTGAAGGCGAAACGTGCCCTCAGCCCACTGCTCCAAGAGGTACCCTCAGCCTCTAGCAGCCCCACCAAGGGCTGCTCCACCACATCTCCGTGCTCCTCAATCAAAAGTCCAGCCGATGGAGCCGAAGGCAAACCTCCTCCTGCCACCTGCTCTGGCCACTACGGGCCTCCCGATGGTCAGTACCTGTCCCCAACCAAACAAAGCAGAGACCAGGGGGTCTACCCACCCTTGCCTCCCTCAGACCCAGTGGCCAAGGTGCTCGCCGAGGCTCGCTCCAGGATCAGCCAAGAGGCAACAGGCGAAATGGAGTGTGTCCTGGAGCAGGTGGAGCCCGATCCGAGCCGTGACGGAATGGATGCTGACCAGGTGGTGAGAGACATCGACAAACTATTGCAGGACTGCAGAGGAAGTGAGGCCACTGGCACACTCAGGAAGTGACACAAAGGACTGCAACAAAAAGAAGTAGGGAGGTAGAGAGCGGAATAGGATGCTATTCCAAAAACTCTCATACCAAAACTGTCACCAAAACAAAACAAAGTTGAATGGCTCTCATGATAGGAGCTCTTTTCACTGTATTTGTTGTTGAAAAGTACCGACATTGGACGGATGATGGGAACATTTATTATGTCATTTGGCACCAGTTTCGGTGCTAAGATCCCTACCAACAAAAAAGAACTGTGTAACAAACATCTGAATTCTGCAGAATTTATAAACTCCTTTTGTTTTGGATTCTTAAACAAATTGCAGAGGCTTATGCCTCTGGCACCTCGCAAGCTATTATCTAAGTGCCCACCAGCTCATAAGTGTGTTGTTCATGGTCTCTCGTGAAATCCTACATATCTTAAGTGTGTGTAGATGGATTTCTGTTATGTGTGATGGCCATAGAAACTGAATGAAAAAGGACTATTTATGGTCAGACATGACAATCGATGCGGAAACAGAAACAAATTGTAATCTATTTGGGACAGTGAAAGACCAAAATACACAAAACAACCTTATCTTTTCTGACTTTAATATAGGTGTTTGACGTGTAATGGATCCTGTATCTGAACATGAAGAGATTGGTTAATCAGGGGTATGTTCACAGGGGTTGATTCCGGACTTGGGGGTTGGAGGGGCTTAAATGCTCCGCTGAAGGAGAATTATTGAACAGTGTAACCATGTTTCACCTGTCATATGTAGCCACATGTGTAAGTTGTGTCTCTCTCACACCTCTATTTAAATGTTCATGTTGCTGACCGGTGTAGCTGCACGCACCAATTTTAGACACGTGCGCTACACTTTTACGCATACACATGCTGACACGCTCACATGCACTGATGCCCCCACACACACGCAAACACACACATACACACTAATGCTTATACACAACTGGCCATCTGTGTAATTGTCTTACATGTACATCATCAGCTTTCAGTCCCTTGTGTACAGTGATTTATCATGTGTGTGACTACGCCTTAAGGCAATCACAAGTTGTATAAAAAGGGACATTTTTCCTCAACTGTGAAAAGATGATATCTATATGATGATATAGATGACTATATGTATGAATCCATGTATAGTGTCCAAATATTAACAAAATATTTATACATTTTATTAAAAAAAAGAAGAAATGAGGAATCTCAGCAAAAAGTGTCCTGGAGTTAAGGTGAAGAGCAGGGTATTAACTCAATAGGACACTGCCATTGTTTCGAAGACAAATATCCAAAAATATAAATAAACAAGAAAATGTCCCTTCACATTATCACTATACATAATATCATTATATGTGTAAATGTATCCAATTTAGATGTGTTTACATCAAAAAATTGACATATTTTTATTGATTTTACTGCAATTTCTGTGCATTTGAGCCAAATTGTTATGTGTACAAAAGCTATATTGTGTATTTTATTAAATTAATATATAGTTGTGTTGCAATATACATGGGCTTATATTGTATTTGGCAAAAGTTGCCTTAGTAGCTGTCGAACTCTGTGAGTTTGCTTTAGTTTGGGTTTTTCTTGGTCTTTTTTTCCTCTCTATTCTGCATCTTTGCAGGCTGGCTTCAGTGCTTTTGAGATGTCGCCTCTTTTTACCCTGAGATCCAGCTGGATCACATATAATAACTGTTGAAAGCTTAATGAGCCAGCTGATCTAGAATACAATTCAAACCAACGACAAAAAGCAACAACCACACGATAACAGTTTGAATATTTTTACTGAGCAGATTTTTACAGGGCAGCTATTTTCTTTAACAATAACTAGTATGCGTATTTTGTGTTCATTATGTTTTTACTTTCTTTCCAAAAAAGAAACCTGCCATATGGAACGTAGAGTGGTTTCCTTGGTGATCATAAAACTGCCTTACTGTCTCTGCGGAGAGCTTGTTGTATCTGTGGAGCTTGTGACTGCTTATAAAGCCCTGGTCCACCAGAATGTGCATTTTCTATAAAGGACCAAAAGAGGTTCTTTCTCAGCAGTCTGTGTTGTTTATGTATGTACTCCTTCTCGATACGTGTTAGTATTCTCATACTTTGCGGGAAAACTTGACATCTGAAATTCTATCTGAAGTTACTTTGGATTTGATGTGTTAGCTGTTTAGGTAGACGGTTTATATAACCAAGTGTCTTCACATTCAGGCTTTCTTAAAAAAAAAAAGAAAAAAAGAAAATGATAGACATTTATTTTTGAAAATTTTGGCACATTTCGGCCACTCTCTGAAATAATAACGGGAGGTGCTTTTTCTAATACTCTCTGACGGTGAGATACGCAGAACAGTAGGCTGTTAGACTAGGCGTGTTTTGGAAAATGTGACCACAATCACCAAATCTATGTAAGATGCAGCCATGAGAGGGAACAGTGACTTACATTCATATATGGCTCCTCGTGTATTTACTGTATAAAGTGGATCTGAGCTGAGTTGGAATCTTGACAGCTGACACAACATATTCTATTCTGCAGACATGTCGCATCTGAGTGTTTGGGTGTTTCTGTTCTTGCGTTTTCTTAATTGAGGCACATGCTTAGACGTTCTCCTGTCATTCTGTCATTGTGTGGTATCTCTTACCTACCTGCCATCTTTTCTTATATCACTATTCATTTGCTTACTTTTCTTGCTCTTCAGCTGTTTGCTTTCTCGCCTCTGAGGAGCAAAGTAACTGTTGCCTTTTCTCTGCTCTTTCGTCTGTAAAGAATTTGGTTTCAGTTTACCCTTGCTCTTTTCCTGGGAGATGGCAGAGGCTGTTTTTAGAGAGAGCTTGGAGGAGAGAAATATTTATGGTTATTTTTAAATGAGATTTTTTTTTGTTTTTTTTTGTTATCTCTCTCAAATATCTGGATAAATCAAGCAAGCCTGACATTCACATCACACAAAAAGTACAAAACAGTTAAAATGTGCCGTTCAAAGTGTGCACCGTAACTGTGATCCTGACAAAAAATAAATGCTGATACATGTGCACGCAAGCACGCACACAGATACACGCGCAAAACACCCGGGCACTTCAGCAACACACTGCCTTTTATTTAAATACATTGCCTCTTAAAGGTGAAGTAAAGGCTGAAAGAGAGGGCGAAACACTACCCAGACAAATGTGACACTTTCACACTTGTCTTCATGGTTTATTTTCTTTTTATCTCATTGTGCTCAGTCTTCATGCTGGATCAAGCATTCTCTACACCGTGCGTGTGTTTGCATGTGCTTGATTCGCTTTCATGCCCCTCATTGTTCGACAAAACAATTCCTCTCTTCTTATCTAATTTCTGTTACATGTGTGCAATAGATTCAATTCCAACTGACATTAAAGCTCTATTGCTGTGGTCTCTCTTTCATTCAGCCATTAATTAAAACAAAGTGTAGAGGTCACCCCAGGATTCTGTTTTTCACTCAGAATCTGGCTGCCGCCAACAGTCACTGTCGCAGTTCAGGCACATTTTAAGTGCTGTCCCCTCTAATGGTCTTCCACTGGCCCAGCCACTGTCTGCACACTCACAAACTGTGGGCAGGAGATGAGCTGGGTCCGGTGGATGGAAGGTGTTCTTTAAAGCCATGCCCCCCCTTCCCCCCCTCCCCCCTCCCTCTCAGGCTATTTGCGGTTTAATAGCGCAGAGGCTGCTGCTGCTGAAGTCAACACATAGTTGGAGATTGAGCATAATGTAAGGCCTCTCATTATTGTCTAATTAAACAGTGTTGGCATCATACACTGTTGGCAGTGCATTACTCAAATCTAGAGTCGGTTATTTTTGCCCACTTGAGACTGTTGGTTTTACCAAGTGATTAGGACAGGGCCTTGATGAATGTGGCGGACCGCCTCTGGTCTCTGACTCACACTGATGCAGGTGCACACCGACTCAAGACAGCCACTGCTTCACACACACACACACGCATGCATACATATACATACGCATTGAGACAACATGCCATTTTGGTTAGTTAAAACAAGCACCCAATGTTTGTCAGTGTCGTCCCCTCACCCCCTCAAGCCCACACCGATAGCATAGGGCTCCACGCTGCAATGGGCAACTGGTGAAAAAGACCAGGGACATTCATTTGTATGGATTATTTCAACTGCTATTGTCTAAAGGCTGTGTTCATTGTGATCTATCTGAAAAAAAAAAAAGATGAAAAGATCAAATAAAAAAAACCAACAATTACTAATAATGTTTGCTCTTGTCCTTGTGTGAATTGGTTGAGGAATAGCTAGTCATGGATTTGATTTTATTTCTTATATCCCGAGAGATAACCTTGCACACTCGATATTTTTGTTCTCTCAAGCATCTGCACGGCCAATTTTGCCTTGTCAAATAGGATTGCATTGTTTACTTTCCTCTTGCCAGTTTGTTTGGGAAAAGATAGAAATGGGCTTTTTCCATTGCCCTCCGTGGTGTTAAATGCACATATGCAAGCACCTCGAACTCAAGCACGCACACACACACACACACACACACACACACACACACTGACTTCAGATTTTTCGCTTTGGGCAAAGGATTCTTCATTCATCACATTAGTTCACATTTTCACCACACAAAAGATTACTGCTCATGCTGTGGGTTTTTCTTTTTTCTCTAATGGCTCAGAGGCAAATAAATTGGTGCTTGAAATTATGTATACTAATTTTTCTAAGATAAGATGTTGCACTCCACCCTTCAGCTAGATTCGCATTCAGAGGCCAATTTGAAGTCTCTTCAACTCTGGCCTGTGGTTAGAGAGATATACTGTATGCTTCTCATTTGCTCAGTTAGATCTGGTTTGTTTAATTCCTAATTTATGGTTATTAGGTGGTAGATGCTCAGAGTGGAACATACTCTGACAGAGGCAGATGTGACCTCCCTCGCATTGTTTGGTCCCCTAAAAAGAATAGTATCCAAACTTTAAAGAGCTGACTGGTACTGAAAGTATTAGTGCTTTAAAATGGGTTTTTAATGTCCTTTTACAGTGTTTTCCGATACAAAATGACAGACCATGGAAACTAATGATACGCCATTACATTTATCTCAGGAAAATATTCCATCATCACTGTTTAATTGTAGACGTACATATGGCTGTGTGCCTTCGTGACTCCACGCATCAATCAGCGTACTGCTGTCTAAGGATTCAAGTTAGTGGTTTCCCAGACTGCAGTCTCCCTAAATGCTCAATCAGGGCTATCACATCCTAACTGCACAATGTCTTCCCATAATCCAGCACTGGATATTTTCTCTGTGTTGAAGAGATTAAACTTTAGAAAACTTTTAAATAAATGGTATAAATGATATAAACTAAACTAATTGTTTGTAGTTCATTAAGATGGGTCTCAAGATCCATCTTAATACACCTGGATTTTAAAAATGAACTTGGATGGTAATATTAGCACTTCATGTGAACACAAATTCTATGCCAAAAAGAACTCATTCAAACACATCAAGATAAATTATTGGTGGAATTATTCATTATTTGAAGAGGAATAGATCAAATTAATTTTCATTTTGACCACAGAGGGAGTGTTTTACCCCGTACTGGATTTGCAGACTATTGGTATGCACCAAGGCTTTTTTTTTCTGTTTGTATCTAACTATTCGCCTCAAGGCAGATATTAATTAAAAAGATAGCAGAGTTACTCTCTTCAAAACACCATTTCTAGAACTGCCGCGGCTACATGCAGCGGTTTCTCTTTTGGCCCAGTGGTAAGAGTTTTCTTACAACGTACCTTCAAGCAAATAACAGCCTGTCCTCTTGTACGTGTCAATCACGTTCAATTATAGTCTCACACAACTTGTGTGTGTGTGTGTGTGTGTGTGTGTGGGTGGACTATTAATTGTATGGGAGACTACGTGGCAGGTAAAGAGCAGCTACGAGTAAATAATGTAAACAAACCTGAGCTAAAACCACAACTTGAGCTTAATGAAAACCTGACAACACATTACATTTGACGACATGGATCAGTCCGCAACAGATGCGTGCATTAGAAACAAACGTCAAACTTAATATGTGTTTGTTAGATTACTGCATAAAGTTAGAAAATTCGCAAACGAAGTTGAAGATAGGAAAATCAGAACAAGATTTAATCAAGTAGCCAACTGTTCTGTACTGAGTTCGCTAAAAAGGCAAATGGAGAGGAGATCTTTTCAACACGGAGGAGAGGAGGTATTCATCATATTCTATTGTTAAAGGACAAGAGTCCTCCTTTCAAGAAGGAAGAACAAATTGAAATACGTGCCTGTGTGTGTGTGTGTGTGTGTGTGTGAGAGAGAGAGAGAGAGAGACAGAGAGACTGTGAAAGAGTGTGTGTGTGAGTGTGTGTTTGTGTGGTTGCATAAAACAGACACGAGAGACTTTGACGGTGGAAATGTGAATGTATGTCTCACATCAGGGACAGTCAGTCACGTGTGACGACTTTGATTTGATGCCACTGACAGAAAAGCCACAAAAACACAGAGGGTATCTATGGCCACGGTACCTGAGTGGGTGTTTTAAGAGAATCACTTCTCAGCAAACAGAAGAAGAAATGATTTCACACGCGGCAATCATTGCAAACAGCATCACATGCCTAAGTAACAATATATGGTACAATGAATGCGCCACGGTGATAATGAGTTTTTTTTTTGTGGCGCTTGATGTAAATATGCACTCAGACTCTGTTGTAATTCTTCCTTCAGCCTGTGTCAGCTATACTACATGCTTTTTGAGGACAAGTGTCACACAGTGTCAGCAGCTGATGCCTTTCTTACAGTATGTGATATAAAAAACATCTTGTGAGGCTTACTTGCTATCAGACAATGGTAAATGCTGAGAATCTCACCTCAGTTGGGCATCTCTCCCCATAATCTGAGATAGTGTTTAATTAAAAATCTGTAAATATTATTCTGCCCCTCCCCCAGGTTAATATGAAAGACCTGTAGAAAATCACTGTTATTTTTTTTTTATTATTATTATCTTATTTTTAACAAAAATAGAGCTAGTGTGAATGAAAACACAAAGGGAGCTATTAACATATGTTTATTACATTCACCCATTCAGGAAACTTGGGAATGTGACTGTATGCACCCGGCACCTCTTTCACATTCAGGCCCTCCTTCCCAGTCACCTCCAAGAGAAGCAGTGGTTTAAGTGTTCAAGTGTTTCTCACCCCAAGCAGAATAGAAAGCAGCAAAATAATGGTTCCAGACAGCCTCTGTGAAAGGGCCAGCTACCATCAGTGAGGGAAAATGCTAGATGAAAAGGTCAATAAGCAACACGGGAAACTTAATATGAAGTAGACATATGAATTCCATCACATGGATTAGTGCCCCTGGCAAAGTGCAGGACTGACTGACACTGCTGAATCAATTCATAAATATCCAATGTCTGGCGTGTAAGACACTGAAGAGCTAAGAGGACCTTTCATTAAATGTCACTTGGACTTTTAACCAGTTTTATTCACCTATTTTGTCTCTTGTTAATTGTAAAATTGTTCACTTTTGGTGTTTCTGGTCAAATTGGATAGAGTCTCTGAGGTTCTTGATATGTAGTGCTTTGTCAGGGTTTCTTCCTTAGATGTACCAGGGGAATGATAGCAGTCACATATAACGCATATGTTAGTAAAAAAAAAATGCAAATGTTGATTAAATATTAAAGCAAAGACCACGTTGAACGTCGATATCATTGCTTTTAATTTGTAAATTTGTGGGTGTGATGGAAATGTATTTATTTATTTAGTGTTAACAAGTATAAAATGCTTGGATCAGTCAATTTTGAGAGGCAGTACTCAAGTGATTTCATTGTCAGACTTTGTTAAACTGCCACTGAGGCCATCACAGAGAGGATGTACTGGATGAAAGAGAAGACAGATGCCTAAATGGCTGTGCGATAACAACAGGATGTGATTTGGACAGAATGTCAGAGGGGAACAGGAAGGTCAATATTCCAGTAACAGAATATGACCTTGGGGACAAACGTCTTACTATTGAAGCTGCTCTCCTTTGGCAGAGCTGCACCATTGATCCCTTGCTCTAATATCAATTAGCTATGCCGTCATTAACTGAGTTCTACCACAATGTCATTTTGACAGTGTTCTTTGGGATATTTCCTGAGCTACTTCAGTTTAGTCTAATTTTTATTTATACATAATTTGAAAAGTGCAATATTTGTGAAATCAAGGCTAAACGCAGAGTTAGAAATCTTTGCACAATATAATCTCCTATTAAAATTCTTCTAGGGGAAGAGTCATTATCCAGTGTAAGGTCGGTGCAACCCAATAAACAGAACATGTACAGTGTGGAGTTCCATTTCACATATGTGAGTACGCATGAAGAAATGTGAAAACACACACACACACACACACACACACACACACACACGCACACACAGACAGACTTGCACCCCCCTCACCCCTTCACCAATTACTTTTTGCTGCATGATAAATCTCATGATAGGGAAAATAAATTAGTGTGGCAGATAATTAAATTTACCTTAATAGCTTGCGCACTTTATCTGCCATATTGACTCTCTTTGTTAAAATAAGAACATAAATGACATTTCCAAGCAATTATGTGATTCAGTGCCGGGAGTTGTGTCTGTTTGATGTTTCTCATCATCAGCACTCAGACTGTCCTCAGTCCTTAGACTGGTTGTGTCCAACATGGTGGAAAAATACATATCACAAACATAAGCAGAAATCCCTAGATTATCTAACAAATTATCTACTTTGCTACTTTGTAAAACAACAAGCATATGCTGTACAATCTCAGTAAACTATAATATTTTTGTCACTGTCCAAAAATAAAACCCATGTATTTTCAAATTTGGTTCATTTAGAATCTTTCAGAAAAACTTTACCACTGGGCATTCCTTCTATATTGTTGGTATTGAAGAGGAAGTTTCAACAGGACATAACCATCGTTTTTAAGGTGAAAGTTGACATTTTCTGTTGTTGTTATTGTTGTTGTTAACTGTGGTGAAGTTATGCCGGCTCACCAGCGTGTTTTTGCATGGAGATGCTTCCACCAGGATAATACTTCACTTTGATGGCTGAAGACGTAGACTTTGACCTTGAGAGTCAATTGGGCACAGCGAAAATCTGTGAGACATTTGTCTGCTGGCATCTTTTCAAAGACTCAGTCTTGGCCGAACTACAAGCTTTTGTATGGTATACTATGTACAACAACGGAAGCTGGCAACTTTTAGTCGGATCAAAGCCTCGTGCCTCTGCCTTCCTCCCTTTGTTTTCAAAGTTTATGTATCTCCAGTATGAACACAGGGACGTCGGCCCCTCTCTGAACTCAGAGGCACGGCTGGCAAAGGCAATTAAAGCCTCTGACAGCATGCCTGCATATGATTAGACCATCCTTTAGAGCTTTGAACCCCCACCCCCACCCCTAACTATTCCCCAAACTTATACATCGAAACAGTAGCGAAAAATGAATGCGCGGTCCGCATCAATGAGGAGTGAGGAATGGAACGATCAAATAGGAATCAGCAAGGGAAAAACAAACAAAGAGTTGCTAAATAAGCTGAGCGACAGACAGAGGCCTTTTCCTCGGCTAATGGCTAGTGCAAATAGAATGGGCCTTGAGGGATTTAAAGGCTGCGGCTGACAGTTAAAGCAGTCTAAAGCTGATCCACAACAAAGTGAGAATGTGATGCATCCGCACAGCACCAACCTAGACAGGATAAGAGGGTGTAAATAACAGGCAGTCCCCAGAGATGTGTGCCACATAACACAAAGACTCCCTGGTTTGGGTGTTTGATTTGTTTGAATGCTATCTGACATTTACTTAACCAGCTGCGGGGAAATTATCTTTAAGGATTCTCATTTTGGCTCAACAATGCCTCTGTCGGTCTTTCTCCATGTGGGGGGCCAGCGCACAAATCTGTACTACATATATTAAATGAGAATGAACAGCACATATATTTTGCTTGTGTTGTGTATGGGATAGTAATGCAACTTTATAGAAGGAGGCGACGTAACACTGATGCGCTGCTACAAGATGAGCATTTGGATTCAGAGTGAAATCATGCTAGCCTGAGGTTATCCAGGAAAAAACAGTGTTCCATTTCCATTTATGTCTCTTTCTGTTCTTATCTGATCCAACATCCCTGCCATCACATCTCCGTTACCTTAATGGAAAACATAAGAGATGCCTTTCTAATGTTTCCCCGTCAGATATACTGCTCTTTTTCTGCCTCCCTTTGTCTCCCTCTTCCTCCAGACCACCCAGAGTATCACAGCGAGTGACGTGAGCGTGTGTGTTTGTGTGTGTCTGTGTGTGTGTGTGTGTGTGTGTGTGTGTGAGTGAGTGTGTGCGTGTTGTGCATCTGGGCTAGTGTTACAGCTCAGATCACAGCCCAGTGAACATCTGAACACACTGTTTTCAAGTGTCAGTTGAGTGGCAGAAGGACAGTGACAGTGCTGCCTCAGATCTGCTGTTCATGTGACACAATGTGCCTGACACTAGATTATAATAAAGTGTCACGCTACGCATCAAAGGACATGAACTCGCCAAATGAGTCAAGTCAAATGACTTATTTTGTTTCTGAAAATCATGTGTAGGTGTTAATTGATTGATTTAACCATTTATTGATTAACTGGCTCCTCAACAGATCAAGCTATTGATAAAATAATTGATAAGCACTGGGAATATGACTTCTCTTTGTAGTAGAAGAGATGAAAGAGAGTAGCATGAAATTGCTACTCTGCTGCAAAGTTCTAAAGTTCTCCTTACAATAGTTAGTGTTGGTTTCTCTAATGACATGATCTGTTCCACATGCCAATTATCCTTCCATAACCAAGTAGCTTTACATCTTAGCCATAGATGTGGCAGATCAAAGAAGATATTCATCTGAGTCATTTTATAACAGTCACATTGGTTATTTTTGGAAGGCACTGACAAACAACTGCTAATTTGATGTTAAGGTGTGGGGATTTGAAACCTCAATATCATGCTTTAGTTGCTTAAAAAGATATGAAAGAAACACATTATGTTAAAATACATGATCAGGACAAGACTGGTGGAACAACAGCTAGCCTAAAGCTGAGACAGACAACAATAGGTCATCCCTTTTGGGAGAGAAACTCACAATCTTAAAACTGTTTAGCCTATGGTAAATAATGGACAATGTGACATACTACTTAATATCCATAGACCAATGATCAAATGTCATAAGATAGAAGTGAAAAATAAAATGAAATAAGAATGCATAATGCATGTTTTGCACTGTTTTGTCCATTTCATCACCTGCAAAGTCATTTTTACATGCAAAAAGTCTTTGCAGGGCCAGATGGTTCAGCTCCTGACGTACATGAACCGTTAAATTTCAAAAGGTTGAGATGGTGCCACGGGTGGCAAAGCTGCATCTGGCATGGTACTGTGAGGCCTGTGTGGTATCTAGACCACATCCACTCCTGATGGCATCGTCCAGGATCACTGTGGCACAAGCCGATGCCCGATGATGACTGGCAGGGTCATAAGAGGAGCCCAGAGTCTACAAAATGTCGAATAGAGAATATAGTGACTCCTTATTCATAATAGCAAAATATGCCATGAAATGTATTTAATAAATTCAATTTGGCCCAGTTTTATGTTTAAATGTTCAAGCACTTGGTAAAATAAAAGTGTTTATGTCATATGTGTTAATGAATTTCCATTTACGAAATATATGTACATATGAAGCAAAACACATATGTACATGAAAGCAAAAAACATATATATGAACCCACATTTAGAACTATGAGAACATTTTCATATATTGACATAAATGTCTAGCCTATACCAATATGTACGTTTATGTATGTATGCTTATATTGTAGACATATGTGACATACATATAAATCCATCCCAAAGCCTGTCCATATATGTTGATGTTATAAATGTAAATATATATAGACATGTAATATAATAGATATGCATGTTTAAAATTAATTTAAAAAAGATATATAAGCATATAGAGTTTTATATGTATATAGTTTTAATAAACCTATACAGTATATAATACATATAATACCATATAAGAATTCATTGTATACATATTTGTAATACATGGACATATACAAATTTTATTATGGGTATTTCATATATGTTATAAACGTAATATTCAGAGGATGTGCATATGTGATAATAATATATTACCTTATAATTAACATATATTGCAAAATCATTCTTGATATAGAGGCATACATGTCATTTAGTACATTAAATTACAATTGTGTTTGTACAGCTCTTCGGACTGACTTTGATGAAATCCTGCCATACATTACTTATCGAAATAGTCAGTATCAACTGATTGCTATATGTTTACATTCATGTCAAAATGTATGCAAATCACCACTGGATAACTCACTGCAAAATGATGAAAAAAAATCTTCATAAAATATATGGAAAAGAAGAAGTCATTTTAAAGGGTGCAAGGAAAAAAAGATCAACTTGACATATTGGGTCTCTCCAGTATTCAACTAATCTAAATGTGTTGACCTAAATTCAGTATGAAGTGTGCGTTGGATCAAGAGGCCTGTGATGTCATTACTCCCTCTGTTATAGCCCAGATCACAATCACATGTTCCATGGCAGTTGGTCATGAGATAAGAAAATAGATTCTCTTTTTTTGGGGGGGGCTAGAAATATTGTAATCACTAAATTCATTTAGTGGTAAGCTTTTAAGAGTACGAATAATCTAGAAGACGTTTAACGTGATATTATTGTGGGTAAAACACTCACAAAGGCCAAATGTCAGACACAATCTCTGTGGCTTGCACTGCTCGGAAAAGGATGCGGTTGTTTAATTTTCATAATGTGGTTCTCAATGCTTTGAGCACAGCAGAATTCCAATCACCTCCATTGTATTGAGATGGCAGCATAACTCTCACTGGCAAGAGATCTCAAAACCTTGGCAAATACAACCAAAACTATCTGCATGGCTAACTCCTGGAAAAAAAGTGGGAAAATATGTTTATTTGTGATTTGGGTGAAGTGACATGAGTTGCTTTTACTGTTTACCTGTAGTCCAATGAATCAATTGTTTAGCGCATTAAACGTGTAGTGTTCTGCCAATGTGTGTGGAAAACAAGACTTCCCCTTAGAGAGCCGACAGCACTCAACAGACGACTGCTTGTTGTCACACATAGGTTATGTAGGCCAGGATATGTAGACTGGCGAGTACAAAGGAGAGCACTCAGCACCACCCCTCTAAAACTTGTTCATAAATACTGCAGGGTGACGCTTTGTCTTTCTGCTGCACTGAACCTACCCTCGCTTACAAGACAGCTGTGCTTTGGCAATGTGCTTCGCAGCCGTACACAGCATACACCCTGACAGGCCCCATATATTCTGATGTATTGTAGTTAATGTTTAAATGCTTTTACTGCCATGCCAATAAAAAAAACCCTAGTAATGTACTTCCTCACAAGCCGGAGATGGAGAAATGGAAAAAATAGGGAGCATGAAGCTTATTTGTAGATATAAGTTGGAAAATATTTTGACCAGACTGCAAATCTGACGTCTCTCTGACGTGGAACTGCAGCATTTACTAACATCATTTATCTAGTTTGCACACCTGACAGCGTGAAGCTTTGCATGTACAGTAAGGCTCTGCTGTCGAAGCGATGATGTTGTGCTAAGCTCTTTAAGGTCACAGTAGTTTCAAATAGCAGAGCAGGTGAATCACACACCTGATTAAAAACTTAAACCTCTCCGCAGGAGATGTTGCTTCGTTAGAAAAGGTGTAATTTGGGAAAAAAAGCCTGCTTTTGACAGATGAATGTTGGGGAGGTTTGCATTTCAGCATGAAGTCTGACACTTGTTTACACAGTAAGTTCAAAGCTGTCCAGCTTACATCCTGATGTAGCTGCTTATTTGGATGAAAAGTAAGACCCTGTAAAAACCTTTATTTGCATAAAACCTTTGATTTAACACAGATGAGTGCGCAGGAGAAAGCAACGGCCGCTTTGTCGAGATTAGAAGAGTTTATTTGTCACATTAGTCAGATTTACTTGGTGTTGGTGTCGTCTGTGTGGAACAGGAGCAGAGAGGGGGGCATGGGGAGAGGAAAGGTCGTAGCGAATCACAGCAAGGGAGAAACACTATAGCGTAGGTACAAGGAAAAAGAAGAGAGAAGAAAGAGAAGCATTCACTCTGTACCTCCTTGCCTCATAAGGCATCCCTCACCTCCTCCCACTGATAATAACTAGCTTTGCACATTCTGAGCCACGGGAGAGAGGAAAAGCTCCCTTTGCTCCTGCTTCCTTCATCCTAGGGGGGCTTGATGTGTTGTAGAGGAACCAAGCAACTCCGCCGGACTGAACCTCTTCTCCCCTCAGTGTGGTGGCTGGAAGGATGTCTGCTATGACAGCTGGAGGTCTGTTTTGATGAAGGAGGGCTGTGGAGTTAGATAAACTGCCAACTGATGTCTGCTTTAGAGGGGACTGGGATCTGTGATACAAACAAAAAGACCGATCTAGACAGAGAGAGAGAGAGAGAGAGAGAGAAAGAGGGGCAAAGAAAGAGATGAAAGGGGAGAAATGAATGGCAGGGATCATGATGACCATATGTCCCTTTGCCTTCTGGTGTAACCTCTGCTTGTCCCCTTTGATTAGCTGGCTTATATCTCACTGGTCCAAAATCATAGAGGTCACGTCGTCATAAATCCACCATGTAAACAAAACAGAAGGGGGGAGGTAGACAAAGAGGGCAGATAATCAACCAGTCTTCCTCACAAGTCCTAATGTTTGTTTCTCTCTTTGGCATTTTGTTCATGAACAGATGCTAGAGCAGATGAATAACATGACATTGAAAAGGCCATGGCTAACTACCATTATAGTGATTATACTGTAAATTATGTTCCTATCTGTGGACTGGATGTTTTTGTTGTTGTTGTCTTTTTGTGTCTGTGAGAAGAAGGAAAAACAGAAAAAAAAATCTACTTGAATGTGTACTTGCAGCAAATCAGGCTCCCCTTTGTGCTGCTAAAGTCCAATTTTCCCTACCTGGTACTTACTTCTATGCCAGTCATCATTTCTCAGTTCTTACAGACAAAACCTTTTCCCTCACCTGGTTTTGTTTACGCCTCCTTTTTCATCAGGGTCAGTTAGGTAGCCGATGCTCTGCGGAGATACCATGAGAGTTTCATGAGTGTTCTGTGCTCCTGTTTTTGCTGGACATATTTTTGTTTGCCTCCGTCTAGATCTCTGCCTGCTGTTGCATAAAATGAGGCTTGTACTACAATAGCTAATAAAGTTATGCACCATGCTGCTGATGCTCCGAGCTCCATGCTATATTTCCTTCTCCCTATTTTAGCTTGGCTTTTGATTTTTTTTTTTTTTTTCCCCTCCCTCTCCTCTAGACTTCACAGTCTTTTGCTAACTTCTCACTCTCCTTTCTCGTTTCCTTTCCCCTCCCTCTCCCTTTACATCTCTTCTCTTCTCTTCACACGACTCTATAACCATGTCTCGCCACGCTTTGTGGATTGTGCTGTTTTCCTGAAATTAGAGTCACATTCTGCCTCTTATCCAAATATAAGTATGTGGGGGGCCTTCGCGTTTAGTTGTCAGTCACAACTACAAGCCTCCACTCATCATGGTGTCATAGGTGTTGATGAGAAAAAGACTGTAACCTCTATTCTCATGCGCGCATTCGGGAGCAGCTCAACGGCCCCATCAATCCTGCCTCCATCAGCCTGACAGAGTCGTAATAACACAAATTGCTGTGACTTTCAAATGCAAAATGAAGGTAAATCAGTAGTCAGCTCACATCTTCTGCTGTTCTCACAATGATACAAAAAAAATGAGGCGAGGTGATGTTATGAATAATAAAATTTACTTTCATGGTTACAGTAAATTTTTTCCGAGACAGATTTCCAAGAAGAGCTCAGTTGTGTATCTTGTTGGTTTTTTTTTTGTTGTTTTTTTTTAATACAACTGATTTTCTAATGTTGACTTAACAAGATGAGTTGATGTAGAAGATATTTTTACTTACATCAACAGCTACAGCAGGCACTTGAAAGCTGGAGAGTCTGACACCCACTCGGGGTGTTACTCTCACACTTGCCCAGCACTATTATGTTTTTTTTTTTTTTTTTATCTGCCGGCAACTGTGCAGCTCCCCTGGATCAACTGAAGGGTTCAGTGCCTTGCTCAACTGCACATTGATGGTAGTGGTTGAGGATAAGAGTGGTACCCAGTCAGTTGTTTGTAGTGAGTCCAGAACTGGAAAAATATCAGTAAGAATGCTGTTTCTCTAACCTCCAGGCTACTACTGGAGCCAAGTGTGCGTGATCCTAGAAAAGTATTGACGCTTGTTGTGTAAATGTTTCACTAAGATAAGAGTGATGCCAGACTAGGTTACCCACAAGGCTGGTGCTACATACCCCTGACAATATAAACCTGATAGTTTGCATTGTGTTGTTGTTTTATTGGATCTAATTAGACTCTCTTTTCTTTTTGCTCTTTTTTTTGCTTTTATTCCTGTCTCATTTTTTCCACCACTGCAACATCCTTTCAGTTTTGATGAAGGGCTATTTAAATCCCTGAACTTGAACAAGCTTCACCCATCGGTAATTTTCGAAATGGTTTCCTCATCATTCTAGTGTGGTGACAGAAGAACCGAATGTCCCCTCCCCCACAATGTGCCATTCAGCTGTTTACTGACACCACTGGGGGAGAAATGGACCAGACTAATGTATACCGTTTCATGACAATAGTTGTCACAAATCTTTCTTAAATTCAGGGCCTGTCCTGTCAACTTACAACTCCTGTGATTTTGTGCTTGCCTGTCTTTCCATGAGCTGAAAGTCTCTCTCCTGCATCTTGCTGCACTGTGCCTGGCTGAAGAAGTATTAGGATTATTCCTTTGAACTGACAGTAAACATATCCCATGTGCAGTGTAGAGGAAAAATATCTAAAAATCACTTCAGTAGTAATGTTCAAAATATTTACCATTAACTGACAATGACACTCTCCAGTGACAATGCAGAATCCTTTATTTTCCTGCCCCAACTCCTCATTATCCCACATGCTGACCAAGGTGATTAGTGGAACACCTTACTGATTTGAGATGATAAATCACAGTGTAAGTGACTCGTTTCCTTGCTGCTGCTACCTCTTATCACTGAGGAAGAAAATACTAATGAAATCATTTTCTAACGTGCAAGTTTAGTTTCCACACATGCATGTGTAAAATTATCCGTGCAATGTCATAAAACTGAGGACAACTTGGCCATAGCCAGTCACCTGTGAAACATCCCAGAATTATCTACAATGCCCATGCGCAAATGGGCAAAAAATGATGGTCCCCCCTCTGCTTGATAAGCCCCACCCTTTGACAACGGGATATGGACACACCCACGAAAATGACAGAAATTATAGCCATTGGTAGTTAAGCTATCTTCCAGAGACAATAGCCTACTGAAACCACAAGAAGGCATTGGATTACTATATGAATGCAAACAGGCAATATCAGATTCTTTATGGGACAGAATGCTGTTCTGAAATGTAAGGATAGTGTCATGATCTGCTCTTATTTTTCTGAGTTTAGACAGTTTTTTTGGACTTTGAATTTTTATTTAGTTCCTGTTTTACTTTGAAATTATCTACCTTGTGCGTTTTACTTCCTGTCTTTGTTCCATTTCCCTCGTTAGTGATTGTCTGCCCCACCCTAATGTGTTTCACCTGTGTTCCATTACCCTTGCTTCCCTTGTGTGTTTAAGTCCCTGTCTTCCACTCTGTCATTGTCAGTCTGTCTGTTGTAATCCACTTTGCTCTTGTGAAGTTTTGAATTTAATTTCTCAGATGTCCTTGTGTGTCAGTTTGGTTTCCCAGTGCTTTTTGTTCTCTTACTCCCTGTGTCGCCCTACTGGATTTTGTTGAGTTGAGATTTTTGTTGGTGGACTTTGTTTTGTTTCGCCATCTTGGATTTCTTTCACCTGTTCCGTAAGTCTCTCAGGTTGTATTTAACTGAACGACTAATTGTCTGCATTTGGGTTCCAGTGAACTTCATATCCTGACGGAGAGAAAACGGCTTGCTTCCACTTTGGTATCATATTGGTATCATTTTTAATCAATGTCTATTTTTAGCTTTAACTGGTCAAGCACTGCTCGCTTTGTTTGCCCTGACGGCACGCCACTGTTCTAGATATAGACTATGAGCATATGCTGGACAGATCCTGCCCAGGGGCTGTCCTTGGGTTATTTTATCAGCAGTGGCTTTCATAAGACCACTCTGTCACTGTGCTAGAAGCAGCAACAGGCCCTTTGTGGTTTGTAATGTTTCAGCAGCACTGCTCATTACTAATGCTGTGCTGCAGTGTCCCTAAGCATTTGTGACCTTGTTAATATTGACCACATATAATATGATGTATTGGAAGTGCTAAATTCTATGAAACGCTAGCAGTCATCAGACAGAGGGATGTCCACAGAAATCAGCGTAAATTATCTTTTCACTGGTTTGCCAGTTTGCTTTTTTTTTTTTTCTACTGTGATTTCATATTCCTACTTGAGATCTTGTTTCACAATAACCACAGCAGCTTACACGAAATGGGGTCGTCACAAGGCAAGGACAGCTTACTTTACTTTATGTAATAGACAGTTAAAATATAAGGGAAAGAGGTGCTTTGGGCTTCAGGTAAAATACTTGTTTTTGTTTTTTTTTAATTCATTTAATTTATTTTGAATAAACTTGATGTTAAATTTTTTCCCTGTTTATTTTATTCAAAATGGGTATAATAAATCCTTACTTGTATTTATATTAAAAAAAAAAAAAAAAAAAGCCCTAAGCAAGGTATTGAATTCACTGTGCTCCTCTACTGTAAATTGAGATATATATATATATATAGAGATATATATAGATATATATATATAGAGATATATATAGATATATATATATATATATATATATATATATAGATATATATTTCATTCTTTCTCTGTATTTGTTTTTGTTGAGGAAAAAGGTGAGGTTCCCTAATAGTAAGCCATTGTTTATGAGTTAACAATGGGACATGACACTCTAAAGTGACTGTGTGGATATGGAGAGTCCACTGCAATCACTGTGAGGCTGGTGCATTCCTTAACTGCAGTAATGAATCTTTTATTTTTATTTATTTATATATATTAAATAGCATGAGGATGTCAAATACCAAAAGGCTACAGCTTGTCTGCAATGGTCCCCACAAACATAACAAACTCGCCATACCGCTGCCTTCCCTGTCAGCTGATCACATTAAATAAGCAGCAGGCGAGTTTAAGCAGGGACAGCACCCTTCAACTTGAAGGCCTAGTATCAGGATCCTGTGACTGCAAGCATCCAACTTGTTTAAAGGTCTTTGAGCAAGATAGCACACCAGTAGTCCATGCTGACTCCAGAGGAGCTGCTCAATAACTGGACCTCTCTGACCTCCCCTGTGAAGTCAGGATAACTGGAGGGGGGGAATTCTTCTTTTGAGATGTGTAAAATATCACAAAAACTGATGCGACTAGAGATTGGGGGGAAGAAAAAAAAAATTCACAACATTTAACTCTGATATAACATGAACAAAAGCATAGGAGTGACCAAAACCTTGCATGACTGTAATATTTTCATCACCTTTTACCATCTACACAGCAGTTAACCAAGCCTGTGTCGAGGGCAAAACAAGGTTCAAGTCAGTATTTTAAAAAGGAAAAAAAAAAAAAAAATCCTCTATTTTTGTACCTTGTGAATACATTACACATGTTGCATCATAAAACATCTGCCGGTAGTGCTAAGATAATCACTGATGCTAAATATAGATAGACCTGTGCTGCCATTATCTATCAGCAGAGAGCTATCGGGGGGTGGGGGAGAGATGTTTAAGGGAAGCTTGCCAAATGCGATTTCAGACAGAAATTCCCCAGGCCAACGGTTTGGGTTTAAAGTGCACAAAAGGCAGCTGCAGATGAATCAAGCTGGAATGGCTAAATGGAAACACTGAACTGCCCTCCGTTTTGCAATATTTTCCTTCATTTGACATCTTGTGTTTTTAAATCTATTATTAATACAATGTACCTCCTGTGTGCCACAGTGTCTTTGTTTGGAGAGGAAGTACAAAAATAACAGGATTGTTTCCCCCTTTCTCCATGCATGAAATGAGGAACGCAAAACTAATTAGCCATGTCAACAAGGGCAGTTGTATAGAAATTATACAAAGGAGGATACACATTTTGTAGGTTTCTCATTTGGGGATGAAATAGTGTGACCTTCTTTTCTTATTTTTTTGTTAAAAAGCAGTTTGTGGATTTATGGCCCAGTGACATAAAATTTACAGCATAGTTTAGAAGGGTTACTTTATGGTAAACATGCAAAGCATCTAAATCTCTACCATTTCAGCAACCTTGGTTTATTTTTCTATTGTGGCGAATTGAATTTGCTTTGCTTTTCTTACAACCAACCTATCTGCAAATCTGTTCTTTTTTTCCCCCCCTTTGTTGTTGACTTATTCCCAGGGTTCCTATGTTCTACTTTCAGAATGAATGTACAAAGTTGTACTAACAGTTTTTTTTTTTTTTTTTTTTAAACAATAAGAGGACAATGTTGCACATCACTGTGGGAAAAACACTGCAAGTGGCATAGTTATGTTGAGTAAAACCAAATTGTGCTGAAATATGTGACAACCTTGGTATGATGATGGGAAACGACTTGTTTTCTCAATCTAAACGCTCGTCTTTAGAATGTTATGACAAGTAGCTGAGACAAGTGTTCAATAGTTCAGTTTTCAATCTAAATACAGTACAGACATCATAACATACTATACATGTTATTAACACTGTAAGAGTTGAGTTACAAATTAAATTTTTGCTCTTAAAAGTTAGTAACTTTGATAGATTTGCTGCATGGATTTAGTTTCCAGATCTGCAATTATTGCTGGCAGTTGAATCCAGGCTGATGAACAGAAATGTTCCTAGCCCATACGCAATATAATATATGTACATATATTGGTACAACTTTACAATAAGACTACCTTTTTATAAGGGTTATAATTAGGTTATTAATTTGGTTGTTAAGTATGTTTGCCTCACACAAATATGTATGTTTATATATGTATGCTTATATCATGGACAGTACACACATTTATATCCATCCCAAAAGTCTATCAATAGGCTATATGTCGACATTATATACAGTAGAGTCCAAACCTCTGAACCCACTTTCCCAGAATGGGAAGATAGACATGTTTAAAATCAATGAGAAATGACTAAGAAACATATATAAGCATGTTTTGTATGTTGTTTATAAACTTGAATGTATATATAAATTAGATATATATCATGAACATTATATGGTCGCAACAGGTTATACCAAATAAAAATTAATCGTATTCATATTTTTTGATATATGTACACATACAAATTTTATTATCAGTATTTCGTATATGTTAAACTTGTGTCTTTATAGATCCAGAGGATGTGTGGGACCTATATGTATAATAATATTTCCCCTTTAGGTGACGTATATCACTCATGATATAGGGACATATGTATCATTTATTACATTTGTGTATGAGCTCAACAGTGACTGCAAATCAAATTCTTTTTGTGGTTTGAAGATTTTGCATGTACAATGATAGTCCATCACTTTGTGAAGGTTGCAGGTCTTTCAGATAAAGAAATCTTCTTTTATTCTGTTGGCCAAGCAGATAAGCAGCTGATAGAAACATTGCCCAAATTTGGGAAGTCATTCTTTGGCTTCGCTATCACCCCTCTGGCTTTAGACAGTGTGTTGATGTTGACAGGGTGCATTTGCCAAACTGCTTACAGCAAGAACCGCTGTAAGCAGTTTCAAAGTAATAGTTTTTTGGCTATAGATGGGCACAGGGGCATATGGTGCAGGTGTTGCATGTTTTAAAGTGAATTCCTCTCATATTTGCAGACAAATGCTACAACAAGACGATGCCAAATTATGGGTGTTAAAATCCCAAACCAGATTTAGACTGTAGTTTATGAAAAAGATAATACACAGCACAGTTGTAAATATTAACTTAATAAGCATAAAAAAACTATTCATTTTTGTTCTTTAAAATAAATCTTCATACTACCATTGGGTATTTGCTTCCCACTTTTATCCACTTTGAATGCATTTCACTTCTTCTGCACTTTATTTGTGGTATGGTAACTGAAGCAGAGCTAAACTATCATCAGGAGCATAATCGCACCCATGTATATTAAATAACTATTTTTTATTGTGCAGAAAATTAAACTCCTGTAAATTAACTGTATCCGAGACATTTATAGTTTTAGCTCTAGAATCAGTGAATCCATGTGACCACTATAGCAGCTGGAATCCCACAATAAAGAGGCAGGAGACAAAGGTAATATGCTGTCTACCACTTGTGGCTTTTGTTTTTTTAATAATCGCATACCACCCCAGTGTAAACGCCAACACCTTCCTCAACTGAGAGCATCCAGCAGCTGTTCAAAGATCCCTGATGCACATAATTGGCTGGAAAATATCTACCTCTGGCTCTTTTAACATAAAGTGGGAAAAAATGGAAAACAATGTTTACATAAATTCAACATGAAGAATAAATGTAATACAAGATAATAATTACATTAATTTAAAAAACAAAACAAAAAACCTGTACATAATTTGATTACATCCCCCGCCTTCCTTTTAATATAGAGATGATCTGCAAATACTATTCATGCGAAGTATTTATTTGTACATGTGGTGCTTCTTCCGTACCGTGTAATCAATACTGAGTGCAGAGTAACGTGCAGTATATGGATCAGTGGCTGATGAAGGAGCCTTTGCTTTCTGTTACACTATAAACATTCAATTTGCCGACGCATTACAAAACGTGAGCACAGTAAGTGGGTAGACAACAAGCATTCAGAAATACACGGCAGAGAATCCTCCCTATTTGAAAAAGGCAACATATGTCAGGTTTAACCGTCATCCCACCCTCGCCCAACTGTAGCCAAACACGCTACACTCATGCTTCATCCGTCCAAACCATCTTATTCTGGTCCAGCTCAGTTTCCTAATGTACCAGCATGTTCTAATATAAGCATCAAGCCAATTCCCATGGTCACCTGAGGAGATCATTACTTTGGTATAAATTTTAAGTGTGAAATATTTAGTAATAATCGCTGCATCTGTTTTCTATAAACAGTTTAGGCATTGCAGCACTTGACAAGCCCCCCCCC
>NW_019525288.1:2234899-2234988 GCF_002814215.2 Seriola lalandi dorsalis
TGTGAATAGATGGAAGTAAGGGGCGGCAATAATTCTCCATTCCAGATGTGACCCTGCGCCAAGCTTGGCAGGATGAGGCCAGAGATCCG
>NW_019525288.1:2235055-2269749 GCF_002814215.2 Seriola lalandi dorsalis
GGGGGGTGGAGGGAAGGTTATGGGGGTTAGGAGGGCGAATGGGCTTGTGTTGAGTGGAGATTGGCAGATTTGTTATGTGCACATGACAATGAGGAGGAGGACATGCAATGATACAACGGCTGGTTTTTGGGGGCGAGGTGGCAACACAATAAGGACTCGGTGGCGGCCAATCGCTGGTTGAAAAAACAAACTTTGGGGACTGAGGTGGGAAGGCAGATGGGGCAGGAGCCAGGGCCAGGCGAGGACAGCCATATGTGAGAGGCAGCTGATGTGTGAAGTATTATGCCCAGCAGTCACCCTCTCTACACACTGCTGTGTGTGAGGGCACCTTGGCCCCCTCAGAGCCGCATAGATAAACACTATCCAAGCCTCCTCATTTATAGCTTCTCATTAGTTAGAGTGGGGAGGAGGAGGGGAAGGATTGTGAGCCTGCCCGTAACCCTGGCACTCCCACTGGAATGAATTAGAAAGTTTCATATTGTGTTGTGTTTTAAAGGTAATGTTATACTTTAGAGCTTCCTTGACCTCTAGACTTTCATGGACAGATGCAGAGGTTTTCAGACTGCCTTTTTAATGTCCACCAATCAGCCTTATTGTAATTCATACTGAACATTATTGAGGAACATTCAGTGTTTTTGTCCTTTTGTAAAATGTCCTTGGGACTCCTCTCTTTTGAAAACGGCATCTTTGAGGCAAGGTGGGCAAACTTTCATTTTGTTGCTCTCCATTTTAGTTCTATATTTAATAGCCTTTAAAAGAACACTTAAGAAAATTGTTTATTTCTGCTTTGTGGGACCATATGTCAGGAATGGGCACTCATCATTTTAAGGAAGTCCTCTTATGACTTGTTGAAGATTATCCCTAAAAACAAAACATCAACCTGTGATTTTTACACAATCAGAGGGAACATGGCTCCAGAGAGATCTGATTCTTATTCTTATGTTAGAACAGATTTTATGGTTTTATTCTTGGGGTTTATAAACTCACTCTTCTTCTTCAGAAACACACCTTCAAAGAAATGTATAGCCTGCAAGAGTAAAAGAATTAGCAAGCTGTTGTTTTGTAATCAGTAGCCGAGTAACTTAATTTAATGATATGTTGGAGAGTAATATCCCAGATTTAAGTTAGTTAAGAACAATTATGTATTATCAAGACAGAGAGTTGATGTCATTTTCAACCTTAGTGAAAAAAACAGTAGGTAGTTGGATTGTTGATCATTTTGTTAAGGTAATCTGTTCCCATTATAAGAGGTGTATTCAGCTTATCCTTGAGTTATGAACCTAACACCAGTACATTTATTGTTTTTTATTATTCCAGCAGAATAAGCATCTCATTTTAATTCTGCCCTCGCTCTCTGTTTGAATTTGCCTTCAGAATACTGATGTACAATTTAGTTTGGAATGTTTCTATATTGCTTTTCATTGATAACCAAAATCCCCAGTAGATAAAACAGAAATCATTTGGCTTGTTTGGCATCAAGGATGTTTCTGATATGCTTACGGAGAGACTGAATAAAAATAAGACAATACTATTATCCACGGCAACTCTCGGGATTTTGAAGTGTGTGTGTGTGTGTGTGTGTGAGAGAGAGTGTGTGTGAAGTGTATTTTTTTTATTTTTTGCTATGAATTAGCCCAATCATCTTTTAGGATGAGACCAATTATAATCATGACTATAGTCACAATTATTCACTCAACATGATGCATTTTACATGATATATCTGAGAGCCCTCCAGGAAGATAGTGTTCCTTTTAATTTATTAATGATGTGAGGTGTTACATGAGAGCCATTATGGTCACAGCCTTTTAGATTTTTTTTGTTTTGTTTTGTTATTTGTTTTTTGTTTTTTTATCTCTTTGAGAGATTGATACAGAAGTCATGAATCTAATCCTAACCTCACTGACTGAATCATATTCTGTTCCTGTGATCAACATGTCTCACCAGACACTGTTAACCACTGACAGTTTAATATTTATGGTTTTTAAAAAAAAAAAAAAAGGTCTTATGTTTTATTGTCAGAAAAGTGAATTCTTTATGATGTCCCATTGCACATAGACCATCATTAAAATATTGTGTGGTGCACCTATGGCGGTTTGGCGTTTTTCGGTACCTTACCATGAATTTGACTGTGGTTTAGTGTATGCAGCACCGAGTGTGTGCAGGGTCTGTGTGTCAGGGCATGTCTACATGTGTTAAGAAAAACGTCTGTAAAGGAGCCGCTTCGCTGAATGCACTGCTTTTTATTGGCAAGGAAAACGGGTAAATTAATAGGTCAAGCCTGATGTCAGCTTGTCCCACGCCCACTGATTATATATTCCTCCTAATCTCACCCAGTGTCACACTTTGCCTCTGGATGTGGAACTAGCACAAACACAGTCTGTGTGCTTGTGCCTGTGCAATTTTATTCTGAGCAACAGAGCCCTGAGATATTGGGTTGCCAGGTTGGATGCACATTCAAACCAGCCTATCCCCTTATTTCACTTGCTAACCCTGAGTTCAGCTCTGAAATATCTCAGGTCCGCTGAAGGATGTTCTGTTGCAACCTGTACTGAAATTAATGAGTGCCCATTACCTCATTATGGGTGTGTGGGTGATGATGTCTCTTTTCGATGATGTCTTTTTGTTCTGGGAGTTCAGCCTTTCAGACCTGGATCTATTTCAAAATTAGAAGGGTTCTCTGTCGGCAAATAAAGGCTCACTTGGCCATGTCAAGAGATTTGGGGTAATTTCAAGAGCAGATCCACGGGCAGAGCAGAACAGAGGTGCAACAGCACAGTTTTAAAAGGGGTTGGATTTAGAGACATAAATTGTCTTTGGGTGTGGTATGGGCTGTCATCAATCATGGCCAATTAAATCAGCTCCTATCCTTCCATTTTAATGAAGAGGAGAGTCCAGACAGGCTTCTCCTTGAGAGAAACTTAGGAAAGAAACTAAAAGTATAAAGTGTACAACTGCAATCTGTAATACTGTGGCAACCCAAATTCACTAGCAACGATGAATTAATGTCTGTGTCACTGTGTTTTTATGTAGAATAATGTGCAGTCACAGTGTGGAAGATGCTAATTCTTATGCATGTGAAAATGCATGTGCACTTTCAAATCACCATAAAAGTTCACTGATATTCAGAACATTTAAGAGTGGAGTTACTCCAAGAAAAGACAAAGGCACATCTTCTGTGTCAAGCGTGCAGTTTTACTTTAATCTCATCGCTACATCCAATGAATATCAGGTGTGCTTGCTGATCAATTAGATGATGCTATAAGATAGAACATCGGTACACTTCAAAATTCAATGAGCGCAACATTTTGGAAATTATGATCAATCTCTAAACCTTTTAACAGTAAGAGCTGTGGCGCCTAAAATATGGTTTTATCTACCACTCAGTGGAAAAGCTGGAGAACAAATCTGATAGAGATCTAGGAGAATCCAGCTCACCTGGACTGACTGGTTGATGACCCTGTATAAGTTTAGGGTCTTCCCTCTCGCTTGCATTTGGATAGCTGTAATTCATATTTGTTTAGTTATGTTAAATAAACCTATTCTAACTTGTATTTTTTCAAGTAACTACTTGTAGCTCCTTAAGTTACAGCTATCTAATCAGTATTCTTTATTTTGCTGAATGCCTGTAATTATTACATTCAATATTTCGGTTTGGATGGGCAGAGAAATTATTATCTTTCTATTGTAAGCATACAAAAATGCCTTTTTTTTAAACCGAGAAAACTGCAATCAGGATTTCAAAATGCTTTTTAAAATGATTCATCTGTACAAGTGTTCACATAGACGCACACAAAACATGGTGTGCACTAGTAAAATATTTAAGTCCAAAGCAATTACTGAGCAGTTGTTGAAGTTGTTGTAGAGTAATTTTAGCACTTCTATATTTTTCCCTCATATTTTTTACCTTATCTATTATATTACTGAAAAACAACAGGAAACACAGGAAGAGGAAAAGCATGCAATAGAATTATATTTGCACCTACATTTTATTTGGCTTTGACACTATCTGAAACGCTGACTTCGGCAGCTTTCTGCTATTAATTATAACTGTACACAAATCTGGAATGTAAGGAATGACTGTATAGGAATATTTTATAATACTCTCAAGGTAAAAGTGATTTAACTTTGAAATTGCATAAAGTTAATCATGTAGTCAGTCAATTCCATGTTACCATTGAGAATAAAAAGTAGGCCAGTAGTATCTGTGGTGAAACGTGAAATGGATTCAAATATCACTGTTGCAACGTTGCACGATATACCTCAGCTATATACACTGGATCATCTCTCGTCGTCCCCACCATCACCATCACAGCAGCACACTGGATATGGCCTCCATGTTGTTCCCTGCTTCACTTTTGTATCCATCATTTTTGAGTATACTGCTCATTCATGCAGCTCATGTACTGTATGCTGGCGACCCCGAATGAAACATCTGATTGGTTCAACTTTATAATTCCGCTTTTATCAATTGATTTTTTATCAAATGCATATAACATAAACAGCTTCGTGGGAGGTCACTTCATTGATTAGCTCAAGACTCATGCAGTGTGCTTTTACCACAACGACAGGCTACCGGCAGAAAAACCATGCCTTCCTGTTGGTAATTAAATGTGTGGCTTGTGAAAATGGACCTTGTCATAATCATAAAATTACAAGAATTTAAATGCAGCACAATAAAACAGCTTGTGCAATACTTGTGGCAAATCACGTTATTCCCGCGAGTCTCGACTGATGCATCTATTGCTGAAGCGATCTACATATTTACCCCCTGACACTTATGGACAATATGTCCACAAATGATGAATAATCTCTGCATCACATTAAATGCCAGATGTTGCTTTAAATGTCACCACAGGATTTTGAAGAGTATCATGGGAAATGCTACATGTTCATATGATGGTTGCATACCATATCTACATGAGTGGATTGTGTTCATGTGTACCCGCTTGTGTCCTTACATAAACAGTCCACATAGACCTCCAGCTTTGACAACACATTCACACTAACATGCATGATTGTATTTCTGTACTTGTAAGTACACCCACTGAAATGCATTATTTAACTCCTAACCTTAATACAAAGCCGTGTAATTCTAACTTTAGCATTAAAACTATGTCTGCTTTCACACCAACTGTATCCTGTTTGGCTCAATCCAATTGAACTCTGGTGCGTTTGCTCACTTGGCTGGAGTCATTTAGGGTGCTGTGAGAGCTGTAATTAAATGCTAGATGTTGCCTAACGACAAAACATAACTATGAGTCCTAATAACTTGCTGCTCAAACGATTTATGGGCTTGTTTCTTTTACAGAAGGACAGTCTCATTTGCATAAAATGGACAAGAACAATGGACCAGAACACAAAGCAAACAACTTTTCTTTTGTCTTTTCTTTTTCTGTGGTCCAGTCCAGAAGAAACTGCAGGTGTGAATGTGTTGACTTTTACAGAGCTAATCTAAGTATGTACCAATGCATGTATGTACTTACTCTGTGATTTCAGTCATCTAAAAGACATAAATGCAAAAACACACACACACACGCACACACACACACGCACACACACACGTATGTATGTATGTATTCACATGCAGACTGCAATGTCAGAGTTGTCCTTCTGGAACTGTACCCACATATTCTCCTTGTTACAACAGTATTCCCAGAACTATACGCTGCTGATTGCAGCACGCAGACAGCTGGATCTAGATGTACGTGCAGATGCATTTTAAACAGAGCCAATAAATCTATATCTATATCACCTGCTGCCTGGAGCTCTCAAGTGTGTCTTAAAAACATATATGCATCTTCTCTTGTCAGAGCCTTGAATAATCTGCTTTGGTCCAGTCGAGAAATGGAGTGCAACATGTCCGTCATGTCACTGAGAGTGCACTGCTTGGTTAATTTTCCTGTGAATGGACCTGGGCCTTTTTTTTTTTTTCATGCTCATACATCTGTTTGTAGACTTAAGCTAATTCCCAAAACATGTCTTTAGCTCAGTGTAAGAATGATTTTACATTCATGTAAAGTAAACAATTATTTGCATGCAGCAGGTCTGTTCAATATAAAAGGGTGCAGATCTTTTTGGATTATATAATGGCTGGTGGGCTGAAATTTTTAAGAAAAATTCTGAAAATTATCGCATCGAATTGTGCTTCTTAAGTAAGTTATTCATTTGCATTTGCAAGGGATCTTAACTTAAATACTGCTGCCTGGTTTGTACCACAGACACAATGTCATTTCTTTTTCTTCTTCAACAATACTGATGAGATGACCGCAGGAGATCACTTGTTATTATTTGAGGTTTCTGACCAATTATCAGTACTATTATGAAGTAAGGATAGACAGTTAGGTATTTTACTGTTGACAGTGAGCAAATTTCCCGATGTTCTTCCGCAATGGAAAGCGGACGGCTGCATCATTTACTCTTACTTCATCTTGTTGTTTCACCTCGGTAGAGGTTTTGTGGAGCTCATGAACGTTTCCACCGGTTTGATTTGCTATTTCTCACCTCCTGTCAGTCAAGCTTTGCTCCTAAATGATTAATCTTAGATCATTCACACCTGCAAATAATCACGGCCAAAATCATTAACCTGGTTGACCCCCTGTTCCCCGTCCAGCTCATTTTTCTCTGCTGCTGAGCCTGTTCTGCTGCCATTCATCACTCCATCCTGACACCATCTCAAACACCACGAGAGGAGAACAGGATGTCTTATTGATCTCCTGTCAATTCCTGATATTGAACAAGAAGAAAGTGATATAATGCTCTCAGTTTGGTATTTTAAGTTTAAAAAGGAACAGGCAGACAGATCTGTTACTGGATGATTGTTTATCTTTACCTTGAGAAAACATTTAGATCATCTTTGTTGCTTGAAATACCTAATGGCCCATTTAGTCAGTACAGGGAGTCTATGTCTATGGAGTATATGAAAGCATATGCCTCTTCATTTTCTTCCACCATTTGCAGCAGTGTCATTCTGCAGCAACATTTTAATTGCAAAAAAAGAACATAGTTAACAGGGAAAAAAATGCAAACATGCTATTTTACTTTATTTTAGTTGTTGCCTCACTGCGCATACATCACTGACACCTAAAAATTGAACATAGAAATTCTGGTACCAGCTAGGGAAGTGAGTGTGTTTCCTGTTGAATTCAGTTTGAAAGAGGACCTCACCTGTACTGGCAGAATGAGCAGAGTTTTAACTTTGTGTCGCATTTGCTTAGTTTTCTTTCAAACCACGCCGCCCGAGACTCGTCTTCCTGTCCTTTGGAAAACTGTCTGCTGCTTTTAAAGTGAAGAAAATACCAGCTGCTGTGATGGGTCATTACTGAACTTATCAAACTCTGTGTTCTGATAATGTATTTCTAATCTAATAGTGTATTCGTTCTGGTTCAGCTTTTTTCTCCACTCGTACCACTCTGTACCCAGTTGCAGTTCAGTTGCACCCAAATGACAAAATCTGACCAAACCCGCAGACACTTGTAAATGACCAGCTAGGCCGTGTTCGGAGTGCTCCAACCTAAACGACCTCAGTGATTCACTATTGCCTCTTGAGGTACAAAGAGGTATTATGAGACAGGACGAGCAGGGGCCAGCTGGTTGGCATGCTAAATTAAGTACGTCTGCAACTCAGAAAACAATAATCTTCACATTCTGTTGACAATCTTAGTTAATTTGAATATTTCAAACTAAAATACTTTTCAAATTGCCACCACAAAAAGACAGGGAATGTATTTGTTTAACTGTCAACTTAATCTACCTCCTTTTATTAAAGCAGAAAGTGTGCATTTAGCCCATTAGCTATTTTTTCTTTATTTTTCACTTCTAAGATATGAGTATGGAGCTTAAATTTATCACTGTATAACTGTTTATTTCTCTTTTACTCACAAGAGCTTGTCTCAAAACTCCAGACAGAACTTGCGTGGGAGTGACTGTTTCATACTGGGGACAGAAGATCTTGTCATGAAGACATCAGACTGGGTAGCGAGCGCCGCTGCCAGACATCAGTATCTTGGGCTTAAACTGAATGGAGCCATGGATTTGGTGGTGGAGCCATTGAGTGGCACTGTTATATCAATTACTTACTCCTTACAGCCATCTGCACTCATGGCACCCTTTTGTAATCCTCCTCTGAATACCGCATGTCGGTATGAGATTCTATACCACATTAGGATTTCTTCTTTAGTTGCAGGCACTGCATGTCCTTAGACGATCTGGGGATGACATCCAGTGCATACACCTTTGTTAATGTTCTTTCATACACATAATGTAGTATCCCAAACCTTGATGGAAAATGAGGAGGATCGCATGCACTGACAGGAATACGAGCGCATATATGAATTTCTTCGAAAGTAAGTACGTGAAGTCTTTTTCTAAGGCACATATGCTCTACAAAGGATATTATAAATACAAAATGAAACCACAAAAAGAAACATGCCAATGACAATAATAAACAACCAGGTACAAATACAGATTTTTTTTATGTTATTACAATAAATAAAAGATTAGTGGGCCAAAAAGGCCATTGAATGAAAAAGTGTCTGTAGCCTAGATGTAAAAACAGAAATGGAAGGGGCACATCTAATTTTTAACAGTAACTGGTTCAACAATCATGTTTCAGCCGTGACCATTGGACATTCCTATTTCCATATTTATGTTCCTAGAGTTTGTCCGGATGTCTTAGAGATTACCCTTTGTCTGAGGTGATGAATGCATAATTCACTTGCCTCTCTCTCTCTCTCTGTCTCTCTGTCTCTCTCTCCCTCTCTGTTTCTCAGTCTGTTTGCATTTTGGCTTTCTTTGAGCTGACCACCTTCTGGGTCTTTCATGTGCCAGATGTCAGCCAGATGAGCTGTTCTGGTATTCGCACACATTTTCACAGAAAATTACAAAATAGAAAAGGCACAAAACAAATCATGACCCAAACCACAGTGTCCAAGTGTTATGTGCATGTAGACAAGGCTTGGCTTAAAATAAGAATTTAGAACATATGCACATACAGAACATGCAAGAGGAGTTAAAAAGTGTAAAGGCATGTGAGTGAGAAAGAGTTAGGAGGGGTCTGTATATTTCTACCTGACAGAAGAGATAGGGAATGTTGTCCCACAAATGAAGAAAAAAAAGAGCACACACACATGCATGGCCAATTTATCAACATGTAGGTCAGACAGCCTTCATCATGAGTGTTAGCCCAGCCCAGGTGCGAGGTAATTTTACTAATGGAGTGTTGTTGCCTTACATGATCAATTAGATTATCTGTAATTACCATTTAGAACTTTTTTTCTGAATTCATTATAATGAGGATTTTAATAGACTAAGAGACTGAAGTGGTGGAACGGAATGGAAAAAAGTTTATATATATATATATATATATATATATACATGTTTTATTTAAAAAAAAAAGCAAGGTATTGAATTTTTTCGCCTTGCTGAACAAGCAAGCAGGAACCACATGCTCAGTGGTTAAAGTCTTTAGACAGAATGTCTTAAGAATGTCTTTGTGGCAATTTTCTGCAATTTTGGAAAGCATGTGCTTCATTGTCAGGCACTGGTCAAGGAAATTTGTTATTTTCCTGCCTTTTGGTTAAAGTAAAAAAAGTCTTTTTTTTTTTTTAAGTAACAGAAAGCTGTGAATGTCCCGCTCCTGTCATGAGATGATACAAAAAGGTTTCATAATTCATCTGTTATTTAAGGGGGAAAGTTTCTCTGTGCTCACTTTCAATCTAAGTTGAAGACAAGTATGTTTGAGCATGATTTTGTGACATCACAACAAGGCAATCAGGATCAATCATGATTAATTGATTAATTAATCAGTTATATTCATATATTCCAGATTTTTCAATGAGGAGCATTGAAAAATCGTACACTAAATAGGAACAAGGTACTGCATTTTGTAAATGGTGTTTCCTCTGCTCAAGCTTTTTTACTGTAAGATTTGCTAATGACAAAACAGAAATTAAATATTTTGTTTTTTTATTCAGGAAAAAAAAAAATAAAGAGCACAGCCGTTCAGGGAGAAACAGAAGAATAAAAGTTAAGTCATCACTTTTAGTTCAATCAGTGTTTTTCCTGTGTCATTTATCCAGCTAAATGAAACTTTGCTGGTCCTGACTCCCTTCATGGGTCCATACTGAGGTCAAAAGCTTTAATCTCTGCAAGGTTCCCATATGGATTACCACCAGTCTCTACGGAAACGGTTACAATTACTTTGAGTTTTATTACGAGCCTCAGCCACATTGTCCTGGCCTGCATCTGAGCACAGTGTCTCCCCTGGCACACTTAAAATAATTACATCAATTCTGGTAGTGGAATTGTAACCATCCAACCCAGCAGATGTAACACATTGCCCCCCACTAAAGCAAAATAAGTTGATGAGGGTCCTTTATACTCAAGGGCATCCAACAAAATGAGTTCAAATACATAAATAAATACACACAAAGGTATAAGAAGAAGCTGTTAGTTCCCTCCTGTTAATCGATAGACCATCACTTTCCAGATGAGTATTTAGGAGAATGTGTTTAATCTGAAGCCTTTACTTTCCAAAACATTAACCCTACCAATATGTGGTTGTAGTGGATTAACTGAATTATACCACAGAGGCTGTAACTAAAGTAGCTTAAACGATATTTGTGGATTTTTCAGTTTCAAACTAAACAGTGAACCATTACACACGGAAATCCAAATGGCTTCAAAAGGCATACCGACTGACTTTGGCTGCATTGCTGTTGTATTGTATATATTTGAGTTTTGTAATGTTAGCCACAGGAGTGGTGTGACTCTAAGAATGGTAATGCCTGACTGTTGGCCTGTGGACTCAGATTGAAATATATCAACTATTGGATGAATTGCAATGAAGTTTTGAAAGAATTGTAATAACTTTGGTGATCCCTTAGCTATCTGTATGTCACTATGTCCACAATTGTGGTAATCATATCATAACTTGCACTATTGTTTTTCATTCTTATTGCCGAATGTTAGCATGCTAGCTCGCTAAACTGAGATGGTGGCAGTGATAAATATTCTAGCATGCTAAAGATCAGGGTGTTACCATTGTCTTAGTACAGCCTCACAGGGCTGCTTAGCTGTAAATGTTCGCACTTGTCGTTATGCATCTCATGTTAAAGCTGAGTAATGTGAATAGCTATGAGGACAACAACTGAAACACTGCATCTTGTTTCACTAAAGGTACCAGATGCATTTGGATACAACCTTTATAAAGTGCATGAAATCACATAGTTTTATTGAAAGGAAGGATTTTGTGGCAGAATGTATGGAACTTCCTTTTTCTGGGTCATTGAAAGAGACTAGTTGTTGTGGATTTCTTCCTTCTTCTGATGGAGTGGGTGGTAAGAATAAAGTTGTTATTGCTGTTGTGATTGCACGATGACCGTGCTTTGCCTTGCATGTCTCAGAGGTCAGAGGGTTGAGGGATTACAGCCATGAGGAATTGAGTTCACCCTTCAAAAGGTCCCAGTGTTTATTGAATCAAAATGCAAGTCTCCAATTTAGATTATGCATGACTGTTATAAATTTGAACATGGGAAATCAATTTTCGTCAGTGTTTTGAACCGGATTCACATCTGCATCACGAAAGGAAAGGTAGCGGGAGGGAGAGGGAGTTAAGAAAGAGCCTGTGAGTCCATTCTGTTTGCCCAGCTCCATGCATAAAATGTCCATTATCCTGAGAGCAGCTCAGATCTTTGTCATGCTGGCAGAGGTCACTCTTGGCTGCCTTTGGTGTGTCCAGGAGTGACGGAAGCACACACAGGGTGGGTAAACAGGCCTACACAGCTCACAAACAGTTCACGAGGGCTTTAGGTCAGCGACTCCTATTATTCAACAAACACGCCTGGTTTGTTGAATAATGGGATATGAAATCGTATTACATGTAATACATAAGACAATATTTTCTGGGCCTCTTGTGCCTGAATGCCTTTAAGTGAGGGGTTTTACTAAGATTTTCACTCTCCTACCTCTAAAGTAACCGAAATCACTGATATAAAACTGAACACAAGGATTATAAAATGCATCTGTTAATTTGATGTTATAGTAAAGTTACTGTGATTAGGAAATCAAGTTTCTGTGTAATTCTATTGAATTGTCTAATGTTGTTATAGTTGCAAACTGAACTGTACTGTACGGATCTTTTCTTTCAGGATCTAATGTCCCCAACAAACAACTCAGTGTTTACCAGTGCTGGCTGGCAACAAACCACTGCCAAGCACGCAGCATACTGTGAAAAATTAGTGTGAACATTTTGCATCATTAACAATAATATGTTGAATAACTGTGATCCGGTGACTGTATTTTTATAAAGCCAAGAGTAACATTTTTTTTTATTTGGGCTGTTTTAGGACTGTAGTTGCCAACTCACTAAATTGGAGGTACATGTTGAGTCAATACTATGTGAGTTTTCATATCAGATAACAGGAAGATATACATAAAATACTATGTATTGTCACTGATTTGATGTAAACCTGAAAAATGTGATATCATTTCACGTAACTTATCCCCACCACTGCCACACATCGCATTAGTTATAGCTGTACAATTAATTCTTATAGCACTTGTTACGCTGTGCCAGCAGTTCCTCCAAAGGATTTGTTTTTTTGAAAGTTTGATTCCCTGACAGTTTGATGAATGCTACCCTACATTTTCGCTGAACTACTTCTTGCATCTGCAGATTAAAATAAGTCAAATCGGCTGGTGATGCTCCATGATGTTTGGTAGCTTTTAATCTAACATACAATCATGCAGATCGCTGTCTGAGGATCATATCAGCATAACTCTTTTGGCACCAGATTGTCTGCACATTCAGACAAAATGACTTTTCTTCCACAATAGTAAGCATTCCATCCAGGGGAATAATTCTCATGCTTGTGATGGTTCCTACAGCGGAACAATTTCCCAGCATGCTGTTATTAATCATGCTAATTCACTGGTGGGCTTCATGTTGAGTCTGTTTTCTTATTTTGAAGCAACAGGATATGTGCATTCAGTAAGAATAAAAATTTTGTTAGAATTAATTTAATGTTAATTGACACGAATCCATGGGAATGGGTTTGTCAGATTTCACAACCCATATTTTATACACATGTCACTTAATGTTTAGTGACTTAATAAGATGTCCATCTCTATGTCTATGTCTATGTAGTAATTCTAATTAGGATGTAGGGAAAGCACTTTTAAATCTATTATTGAAACTAGTGATATTGAGTGCACAGGGGTCAGGCTAAAATGATAATTGGATGACAAAATTGATTCCCACTTCTGTTTTATTTGCTTCAGGCCTAGCTTGTCCTATTTCTATTTCTTTTTCTATCCATCCAATTTCCTTCCATCTGTATTAGAAGCTGGCCACCGTGAGAGTGTGGAGGAGGTTATTCGGCAATGGTGCACCATCTCAGACGTGAGGGAATAAGCGGGGCGGAACCCAGAGCTATTTTGGTTGAACTCCACAGTATCTAGGTCTAAGTGATTAAGACGGTGTCCTATGCCCATATTATTCTCAATGAAGGTGTATTTATATTGTTGTTTGATATTCTCTGCCTCCTACCAAAATGAGACTGAGAAAACTTTCACTTTTTGATTTTTTCGTCATGTTGTCTTTCTTTCTTTATCACTTTGTTTAACCCCCAGCTTTTATAAGCAGTTTATAAACACTTCATAAAAGTTTTTTTTTAACACATTTTAACAAGCAGAAATTATTAGTTGTTTATGTCTACTCTTTTTTTGAATACTTTTAACAACCTCAATAAGATATCCATAACTGGACAGTTAAGAAAAGAAAAAAGTCCAGCTTTCAGCAGTTTCTAAATGTATTTAAAACTTATTGAGACATATACTTATCTATATATCTACTCGCTGTAACACTGAGAAATTACTGTTTGTGCTACAGTATGCCGTCTTCTCTTTTATCAGCAGGTTCCCAGTGCATGGTGCAAATGCCACATTGACTCTCATGGGCCTCCACATCTAACCCAAATCCTTCTTTTAACTTGAAAAATGGCTCGCCGTGCTAACCACAAGGGACTGAGAAGAGGAATGCCTCCTCTACCCACCACTGCTGTATTAGGTTACTTATTGACTGTAACATCTCTCTTCATTGTGCCTTACTTCATTTTCCCTGTCTCACTCCCTTAGCCCTCACTGCTCACCCACCCTTTCCATTTCAACCACCTTACAGCCCCTGAGGCCAGAGCGCCATACAGACTGGCCGGCCTCAGCTTCGTGCCCTTTTTTGCTTTCCACAGTCAACACAGTGAAGAGGTTTGTTATAGAGGCCCAGTTAAGGCAACGAGCAGTGGAGCAAAGCCTAGTGGGGCTGGGCTGAATGGATGAGCTGTCAGGCAGCCAGTTTTGTGATGAGAGACCCAGACTTCATGCAGGCTCAGATGGGGATGATATCGGTTCCTGTCAACCCCACAACAAAAGAGGCTCCTATGTCAGAAGTACCCCAAGGATGGGTGTGAAAGTAGTAGGGACAAGAGCCTGGGGAAGCAGCGAGGGGTCGTTTGGGGAATATGGACTTCATCTTTGATTTATCAACTCTATCTGTGGAACACATATTTTAAATACACAGAGATGCACACAGAGACACACACAAGCATATACAATACACACATTCTCCATTACGCTAAGTTTTAATTATAAGAATATTGGAGGCACATCCCCTCTACATGCTGCTGAAGCGCTTCATTGTCAATGCAATATTCTAGATTCTCCAGTGTCTACATTCGTTTTAACTCGGCCCATGTTACGTCGCTTTCTCTGGGTTGTTTGTTCCGAGAGTACCACTGGGAGCGCAGGAAGTGACAGGAGACTCCTGGGGAAGAAAGAGAAAGAAGGAAGGGAGGGGAGGAGAGGAGAGGAGGATGTAGAGGGAATAAGGAGACAAACAGGGTTCCCAAGAGAGTACGAACAGATGAGACAAGGATAGCAGGACGTGGAGTGACAACACAGAGAAGAATTAGTAGAAAGAGAAATGGGGAAGAGGACAGAAGTTAAAAATAAGGAGAGAAACTGATGGTTAGGACTAAAGAGAGCCTGCAATTTCTGTCCCTCTCTGTGAAGGTGAAGGTTCGTCACTGCACATGTGATGAATATAATTTATGGATTCATTATGTTCTGCTGCTTTTAGCTTCATAATGACTGTAAGTCTGCTTCAAATATTTTGCTGATTTAAAGCATAATCCATCATTTGAAACCAATCCTTTCTCAAGAGAAACAATTTTTCTTCATCTTTTCTTTTGTTGATGATACAATTTTTTTCACTTGAAGTTGGCGATAGTTTGGATGTGGCTCTAAGAACTGTGGATTTTTTAAAGAATAACGAGAGCTGAATCCTTGCGGAAAAATGCGTCAAGCGTTTTAAATATTCAAGATTTACCTTTCCCATGCAGCACCTGCTGCAAGGTCTTAGCATTACATTATGGGTTACATCGTTTATCAGTACAGCAAGTGAGATTGTTAACTAGCTGTATTAAAGGATGGAACATGGATGACCAGAAAGCTGTGGTACATCTTGTGCTAGATTCTATGGAGTTTATACACAAGAGCCCATTAATAAATCAAATAAAAGATCCAGAATCTATAGGGAAAATGAATCCTTCAAGGATGACAGGTTGGGGAGGGTAGTGACAATGTATAGCAATGAGTACTGTATAATGAATAGTAAATAGCCAGATGTTACGGGGCAGATCCGAGGGTGACACTGACAACTTAAAAGGTGTAAAGTGGTTAAATTAGTAAGAGTTTGGTCATAGCAATAGTAACATAAGCTGCAGGATAGTAAGAAAAGATAAACACACACACAGACAGACATATGCACAAACGCAGTAGAGAACGTCTAAAAAGAGTGCACATAAATTCAGCGAGAGGATAGGAAAAAGAAGTACAAAAGCACTAGACATATTGAGAAAGCGGCTACGCCGTGGTTGAAGACAGGCGGGAGAGAAAAGTAGAACTGGCAGAGTTGAGAGGAGCGAGAGCAGGAAAACATCAGTGGAGAACTCATCACAATGCAGTGCAGCACAGCAGCTCCCGGCCTGCACCACAGGAATCCCATCTTCAGGGCTCAGAGCAGGTAATAGGAATGCTCCAGCCATTAATGCTGGGAGAAGAAGAACAGGAAAAACCCTGTGTTCTCTGTCGAAGCCTTAACCTTTCTATTGCCCACCTGATTCAGCGTCAATCCACACCAGCACACCTAAAAGAAATGGATTAAAAGCAGTTCACAACTTGTATTGTAACCAACTTACATACATAGCTCCGTGAAAAAGAGCCCGAACAGAAGAAAGCAAAGCTGTGAAAATGGGAGGCATTGTTCCTTGTTCCCTTCAATTACAAAGCCGCACATGGGAGCTTACTTAGAGTTCTGCAAAATCCATTCGTTTTTAATGCAAATTGTTTAAGTTGGAACTACAGATAGAGAAGGATATTTTACATTAACTCTCATTATAATACATACAGGTTGCTTTCATAATAGTGTTTTAAGAAAGTAACACACATCATTATACTCTCTCTGCTTTTCAGCAGTCTATTCCTCAACGGCATTGCCACCAAACAATATCATAAAGCTACATTTCCAGATCAGTTACATTTAAGAAGCTGTGGAAACAGTATCTCCTCTCAGTACTCTGTAGCACAGGAAACTAAGCAATTTTCTTTTTCAGAAAGTCACTCGTGGGTGAACTGTAGCAGGTGTGTGAAGCATTTTATGATGAAAAATATATTTAATGGGTTTGCTTGTTGTCTTAATCTACTGCCAATCTGTAATGTAAGTGATGAGGAGATAAGGAAAATATTCTCTGTAGCAGATTTAGTTTCTCCTCAAAGGAAGGTCTGCTTACAATGGTGAGTACCATCCAGCACTGCCCAAAAGATATTTCTTTATGTATGTATTACTAAATTGAGCTCTTTCATACTTGATTTTTTTCTTTAATGTTTCCCTGTATGACTAAGGCTCCTGAATTTATAATTCATAATTACACCAATTCATAACACAAAAAAATGCTTATGTTTTCACCCAAGAAATGACCCAGTATTACTCTGCACATTGAAGTGAGTTACACTAAGACAAAAAACTGTTCATGGCAGCCCAGTGGACCCAGTTTAATCCTGAAATGGATATCCTAGGTCTTTAGGGACCCAGCAGCATATTAAAACTTGTCTAATTCCCTCATTTTATTCAGTTAAGCCTCAAGTTTTGTCTTCTACACTATAAGGGTAATAGCAGGTGATGCATTTTCCTGTTTGACCTCTTTTCGTGTCAGTGATTCCTCAAATTAATACACATACAAGGATGAAGAAGTTTCATTAGGTCAGAACTTTCTGTAATATTATTTTGAATGACAGTAAACTCAATAATATAAGCATAAAGCAGCTGATGATACATTCAAAAAAGTTTACAAGCACTGTTATTTTAATTTGTAGCTCAGTGTGGGTTATACAAGTACAGTAAGTGACTAATTGAGATTCAGTTACATTTTGACTTGTTATTTCAGAATAAAACCCCCACTAAACCCCCAGGCACGTAAGCCAAACCATTAAAATAAGCAGCTTATGTCAACATAATAGCTCTATCTACTTGCATGTCCAGCAAATAAGTCAGTTGTTCATTAAAAGGCAGGGCCTCTTCCTCCATTGCTATTAGTGCTGCTTGTCTCTTTTCCTGCAAACACAATCAGCAGCATAATCAGCTCAATCTGTTTCATGCTCTCTTCCTACCGGTAGTGGTGAAGCCAGGCTTGCCAGCTTTTCTAGACGGCACTCGCTATCACATTGTATCCAGATCAATTGGTATTCACCCAGCATCTCGCATTGCCTTCCTGCATTTGTCATACCCTGGCGTGGATTCAGGTTGCATATGTGTGGCAGCAGGGGCCCAGCAGCCAATGGGCAGGCAGCACCTTAAAAACACAGATTTGAGAAATTTCAACTAAAACCCGACACCAGGACTAGCAGGATCTTTAAAAAATCAGACGTAAATCTAAAACTCACATCAAACCAGATTTATTACAATTCAGTGATAAAAACAGATGGTACCGCCCAAACAAAACAGGGTTAAAAGTCTTAAATAACATTACTAATAAAACTACAAAATAATTAAACTAGGGCATAAGCACTGCTAAAAACACTGAATGAGTAAAAAGCTACAGCAAGGGTAAAAGTTTGTCCAAATTGAAACACACACCTCCATTCAAATATTAAGAGCAACCCAAGTGATTAAGAATAAAAAGATACATGTGATAAAACACGACAACCCAAGGTAAAAACACATCACACAAGCATACAAAGTAAATCAGAAACATGCATAAAGGAATTTCTAACCCTGTCACACATGCCTCTGCATTTGTTCACCATCTAAGTACAAGATCTAAAGTCAGAGTTTTAATATCTGTCTGATTCGTTTAAAAAAAGGCCCAGTGAAAAGGTTAATATTTCCTTCTATCTCCAAAACATTTCTGTCCTCTTGTTTTTGTTAACTTTAACTATAAATGTGCAACCCCCGATCCTGACACCATCTGTTTGTCTCCCCTCTCTGCTTTGCTTCCTCTACTCACAGCAGCAATATTCAACAACCGTGTCCCTCCCAATGAAGGGCAATCATAGCATGACTAAACAAGATTTCACAGAGACAATAGTTATTTGGCCACAACACCAGCTAAAAAATCAACAGCAACTACCAGCTTCTTCTCTCCGGCAAATGCTGCAATCTGCTGCACTGTCCATAACAACCTTTGAGTCATGGATAGATATTCATCTGGAGCTTCCCAAAGATTAGGAAGCCAAGTGCTTTGCTATGTCTTATGGTAATGAAGGGTTGTTTTTAATAAGCTGCCTGTTCTCTCTCACAGGAATGAGAGACTAATATCTCAGCCTAAGTAGGAGGGTCACTCGGGTCAAATCCAGATGAAATTGCTGCTCACTTTTAATTCTGAAATCTTCAGTATCTATTGAAACATAAAGGTAAAAAAAAGATTTAAATATTAAGATCTAGTCTGTGGTATTACAGTGCCAGGATAATGGCTATATTATGAAACACACTCTTTGTTAAGCTTATACTTATATTTTGTTTGAATATTTGCTTTTACTACTATGTAAAGAAATGTTGATCTTTTTAAAAGCGATTAAGCAGCAGACCATGCAAACATGAAAAGTGGCAGAGGAAACACAATCACAGACTGTGGGTCAAATGTTACTTGAATAATAGCACTATCAGATTAGATGTGGGATCAGTCTACCCTCTACCTGAAAAATGAGAGCTCATCAAACACTACTTTAATTATCAGATGTGACTTATCAAATATGGCTTTGAGATTATTAAAACATATCTTGATGAGAAGTTTTATTTCACACATGGTTAGTTTGAGGTGAACATTGAGAGATGTTCTCAGCATAGAGGAGAGCAGTCACATCTGCCCCAGAGTTTCCCTCCTCACCCTTCAGAGGACCATCCCCTCCATTTCCAGAATTAAGCAAGTATGCGAGAGGGACCCCAGATCGATGAACACTCATCAGCCTCGCCATCTGGCCCCAGTTTGTTTTCTTAGCAAATGAAGCTGATTATTGAGCAGGGTGGCTAATGGCACTGTAATCTACTGGGCTGCTCCTGGTTTGCTTGGCCATCTGAATTTTTGGTGAGAAATTTGTATAATATCAGGTTATATCAGTATAGCCTCATATGCAACACATTCAATGTACTAGTGTGCTAACATAACAGCTGATAATGTATGCAGGTGTTCTCACTCAGCTTTTAATGGCTTTGACATCACTGATTGGGGAGTGGCCAGAAGTACAACATGCTTGAAAACATCAGCCCACAGAGAGCAGTGCAGCTGCAGTTCTCTGCTGTTTTCTGGTTCTAAATGATCATTTCTTATCACTGGGAGCAGGATAGTGACTGGCCTTTCCTACTTATCCTATCTCTGTGTATCCTTATCCAAAATGGCAATTCATAGCTTCAAAATACAGAACAACCAAATGTTTATACTGATCTATTAGTGTGTTAACAAGAAAAGAAAAAAAACGTAAGTTTACCGTGAATACATCCTTCATTGAATGAGACAGAATGCTCATAGTGTGTGTATCTGCTGTCATTTTTAATGTGTGTTTTTAAGGAATGCATACGTAACTCAAACCACATTTAAAATAGCCAAATTCTGTTTATCAGATTGCTAGCCAACTTGCTTGGTAGCATGAGAAAATCCTACATGACTTAAAAAAAAAAATGAAATAACTTAAAAATATATCATGTGTGTAGGTAACCCTGACTAGAACCATGACAGGAAAAGAATGAATGAATCAAAATACATGTTTGGTATACAATACTAATATAGCAAATGTCACTGACACTGTAAGAGAAAAGCCCCCCGGAATACTTAGCATGTATTCAAACTCACTTGAGCTCAAATTTATTCATTGTTATCTTTTGTTCTTCCTACTCGTATGGTGGAAATTAGGCCATGGACCTTTCTCCTCTCCATGGCTTTGTTAGAAAACAGGCTTTACATATCGTACCTATAATTCAGTTATTTGCAAAGATTTAATTGGCAACATGCCCTTGAGTCATTAGGGGGATGTATAAAAATATCTTTGATGAGTGAACTTATTACACATTTTTAAGTACCTTTTGCAACAGACTGTTACAAAATATCATATGACTCAGTATGTTACACAGTTTCCATATTTGGGTCGGTCAATAGCACACAGTGAACACCATTTACACAATTCACTTATCACATTTTTTGAAGAATCTTTTAGTTTTTTTCTTTTATTCTAAAATATCCAATTCATCTGTACCACATCAGTGTGTTGTGCCATTTTTTCTCTGCTGCCAAATGCTTCTTCTCCTGCCAGCAAGAACTTTCACCTTGAGGGCATAACACACTCAGATGTTCACCGTATCTCCCCCTGAACCCTGAATCCCCCCCTCAGTGCAGGCACACCCAAAGCAACCAGTCACTAGAGCAGCAACAAGGACATGATCCCACAAAAGCCTCTAGCTGTGTTTGATGAAGCCAGGATGAAGCCAGGAAGTGAACCCTATTCACTATTTTGGTGGACTAGGATTTTGCCCTGGTGTTACCCCTGCACCCCTCCTCCAGACATTTTAAATGACCCTTTCCTTTCTACAACAACAAAGGCCTTCAGACAGGGTTACTCCTAGTCATTCAGCCCCTCTTCAGAACTTCTGCCTTTAGCACTGCACATTCCTACATAATCATGTCTGTATCTTCTTCCAAAAAGACTTTTAGTGGGTGCAATCAACCATGCATGGACCAGAATTATGGCTATAATAAAAACAATCCAAACTTATACCACCAATGACTCAGTTTATGTTGACTGCAGATATTAAGCTCCTAGCAGATTATGGCTTGCTGGGTCAGTTATATACTGTAATGTTGGCTAGCAATAGGGCCAGCCAATTAAAACAGTGGCAGGTTCTCTGTGTTGCATTAACAAGGCTGAATGATCCGACTGTCCCATGAAGAAAAGTGTTCTCTCCATCAAGATTCAGAAACTGCAGCTCATGTGCAGCAATTTTAGTAGCTCTCAATAGGAGCAGGAAGAAAAAAGGCTCTTTTCTGGCTATTTTCTGTTTCCCAAGGAAAGATGTTCTGCGCACCTTTGCCTACCGAACATTATGTCTTTTTGACTCAAACTAAAAGAGCTACTGCAGCTGCAGCCGTCAGGTGACTGGCTTACACTTTCAGTAATTTGATGATTCAGTGGCTCCCAGACAGAGGGGATAATAGGCGTCTTGCATGACTCTCAGAGTCCCTGAGAAACATACAGATACGCCGGGGCTTCGTTGTTTGTCTGCTTGTAGTATTGTGTGAGGTTAGTCAGGCTCAGTTGACTTGGCCCTGCCTAATGCACCTCCTGTGAAATGGTGCTAGAATGAGAGTGTGAGCACCGACAGAGTAATGTCAGACTTTACATGCGAATGATGTAATGAAAACAAAAGTTACTTTTCTGGGAATGTTTTATAAATACAAAACCTCAATGGATTAAAAATAATAATAGACTGAGTAAAAAAAGAATCTTGTTTTCAGTCAGAGGTGTCCTGTCAACAGTTTTACAAAAGTCTCTTTTATAATGGTGCTCTGTGGGGAAAATTGCTTTTTAGGCTGCAGGGGATTGTTTTTGTTGCAAAAAGGTGATGTCACTTCTGAGCACCAATCAGCATTTAGCTTTATTTGAATGTTAATGTGATGGCAGTTGGTTGGTTTTTTAGTGTTGATAGGTCACTGAAAATCAAACTGGGAAAAAAAACCCCTCCCAAAACAATGGCAATATCCTAGGTCCACTTTCTCAACCCACATCTGTCATTCCCCAATGACAGAACTTTCCCTTCGACCAACGGAAATAAATTCCATCCTATTAAATGACCCCTCAACAGCTCATTCCTTCAAAAAAGGGCCAAGTACGAACCCTTAGGAAAATAATTACTTTCAACGGCAGAAACGGCCCATCCCCCAATAAGTCTATTGACACCACCCTGTGGCCTGTCCCCAAAAGTTGTGTGTGCGTGCGTGCGTGCGTGCGTGCGTGCGTGCGTGAGGCACACTTACAGATGGTCAACAATAGAATAGCAAAAGCAGCCCAGCCCCTCTCATTCATAGGGATTTTCTTCATCAACTTCCTCAGCACCAAAGCTGTTTTCATTGCTCTTTAACTCAGCTGCCTGTCTATTAAAACCTTCCATACGTTTTCAATTGAGGAATTCAAATGTAACAGCCTTGACTATCGCCAAGCACAACTGAAAGAGAGGAGGATGTGTTTATGATGAAAATTAGATTTTCAAATGCAAACAGACAGTCTCGGTTAAATTACAAATGTTCTGTTAGAGATTTTCAGTGCCACACCATTGAATAAAAACTGCTTCAAATTAATCTTAAGTAACGTGAATATATTATTTTTAATGAAGCAACAATTTCTTTGTGGATAGCATTCCTCAGATATACACTGAACACTATAAGAGTCCGTGGCTACTATCCAGTTAAGCAGTTACACTAAGTGTTGACCAATGTGTTGTTTACAAATATTGTTAATTATGAAAATCAAAAAAATCACACAAATCAAAAATAAAAGTTACAACAAAAATAAAACTTTTTGAATATGATTTTGTAGAAGTTTAAAGCCTCTGACAATTATTTTCCAGTAATGTACTTTTCAGTTAGTTTTTTACCTTTTGTTAGAGAATTGAATTTGATAAAATCTTACTCAAATTACCAGGCACTCCATTTGTTTTCATCTTTCAGTGAAAAAACATCTTCTTTATCATCACCTCATTCCTCCTTACATCCAATTTAAAGTAGAAGTATTAATTTCTAGGCAATTAATGACAGAAAGGGTTATATGTCAAGGAAAAAAAGGACAAAAAAACTTGAATTGATACACATCTCTTTGATTGGTTAAAACAGCTAAACACCACTGAATGTCATGATGTGATTGGTGGAAATGCAAGCATCACTTTCCTGTTCCTGTTTGAATGATGCACCTGGCAGACGCCAGGGTCGCTGGGGCCCCTCACACAACAGAGGATTGCCAAGGAAACCTCTTCATCCGTTAAAATACCATGAGGCCCTGTTACTCAAGATCAATAGCTCTGAGACAGGATGTGATGTACTTTTCTGGTCAGCTGATGCACACTGTGTGAGTGAACAATAGCGACGATACAAAGCGCACGTGCTCCATTGTCTCAGTGAAACTGAGACATAAGGCCTTTTCCCTGGGGGTTTCCTTCCATCTCCCATCTGTCTTTGTTGTCTTTGATTTGTAGACAGCATGTGGCTCCAATGGTGTCTGAAACCATGTCAACAGTTTGACAATGTTATGGTTTAAAAAACCCAGTCACCAGAATATATTTACACATCTAGCCATGCGGCCATTATTACTGACTAGGTTGATTAAATTACAAAATAGGTGCTGCTGAGATACACTGTGATACCACAGAGTATCTCAGCATTAAATTTGTCAAGTGAAATATTCTTATTTTTAGTGAGTTGAAAAAAAGTGAAAGATAGTAGCAACAGCTCTGGATTAGAAAAAGAAAGCTGGGTAAACAATGTTAACAGATGTGTCTGACATCTGACCAATAGAGGGTATCATTACCACTTTAGGATCAATTCATTTTTTTTGAGAATCAAAATGTAAACTGAGATTAATAAAATGTGTTAAACTGTGTTTAAATATCTTGTACCTCAAATTCATTGGTTCCCTGCTACATATTTCAAATTACTCATTTGTTTCTTATCCTTTTTTTAGCAATTAAAAAAGTGGTTTAGATTACTGTTTTACTATTAGTCAGATTTTATGCATCCAAATGTAGTTTCACAAATGTAAGTTACCAGTGAAGCCAGTGAGGTTTACTTAACCTTGACCTGAGTTTCAATGGAAATATATCTTAACAACTTCACAGGTCCTGTTTGGGCTAACTTTTACACTGACATTTATCACCTCAATAAAATAGTGTAAAATATGACAGTACTGTGTGTGTGTGAAGGGAATATTGTAAGTCAATGTGTACCCTGAAACGTAATTTTCATTCAAAGGGGATTGGACGTATTGTTTCTACAAGTCTTCACCTATCCCCTTTATGAGAGTCCAATGTGTTCATCATGTACTATTACTAGAGTCATTTGTTCATTTGTTAAATGTAGCTATTTGGCAGATATTATGATAAATGATCTAAAACGTACTGGTAGTCCCCTGAACCTTAGTCTGCTCTAACTTATGTAAAGGGTCACATACTTATTCTCTTATCAGGAACCCTATTTGTCCATCTAAATTGTTTCAGTCTGATTTGGTAAGGGTTGAAGATGTCTGCAGTAGATGTCTGCCATCACCCCAATGAACCACAATGACAAAATAATTTCTCCAACCTGGAATAAACCTGAACCTATATGGTTGTTCAGGTTTATTCCAGCCCTCTGATATGACCCACAGGAGTGTCTCCTGAAATAGTGCCTCTACAGCAGCAAGCTTACCGGACCTTGTGTTCAGGCAGTCCTGTGATCTAAACTTGCCTGAAGGCTCAAGGTCTGATGAGATCCGAAGGGATTTATAAAATAAAAAATATTTATTTTGAAAATAAAGTGTGTCCTATCACAAAAGGCCTTAACCCTAACCCTTTCTATACTATTACATTTTTTTTTACTTATAATGCCTTACTATACTATGTTATTTTTGTGACTTTTTATGCCCTAATATACTAATAAGTTTTTTTTTAATACTTTTTATGCCAAACTGTACTATGATGCTTTTATGACAGTTTATGCCTTACTACACTATGACATTTTTATACCTTACTTTGCAATGTCATTTTTATGATTTTTGATGCCTTACTATACTATTACGTTTTATTTTTATGCCTTATTATACTATGATGTTTTTATGATTTTTCATGCCTTAGTATACTATGAAATTTTTATGCCGTACCATACTATGATGCTTTTATGACAGTTTATGCCTTACCATATTATTACGTTTTTTTTGTTTTTTTTGTTTTTTTTGCTTATAATACCTAACTATACTATGATGTTTTTATTCCTTACTGCATTCCATACTTTACCCTTACTGCATTATTACTTTTTTTTTTTTTACTATTTATGCCTCACTATACTGTGTTGTTTTTGTGACTTTTTATGACTTAATATACTGTGACGTTTATATGATTTTTTTATTCCTTGCTATTCTATGACATAATACCTTATTATACTATGTCGTCTTTATAACTTCTAATGCCTTTTATGCCTTACTATTCTATGATGTTAACTACTAATACTCTCCTCCTCCTATCAAAAGACATCCATGTTGGGTTAAGAGGCAGCTCTTATGCCTTACAATACTAGAATTTTTTATGACTTACTATTCTATGATGTTTTGAGTTTTTATGCCTTACTATACTATGTCATCTTTATGACTTTTTATGCCTTCCTATACTATGCCGTTTTTATGATTTTTTTTGCTTTACTTTACTATGAGGTTTTTATGACTTTTTGTGCCTGACTATACTAGGATGTTGTTATGTGTGACTATACTGTGAGCTGTAAGTGAGGAAGATCAGTGGTGCAATGGTTAGAACGGCTTCATCCCAGTAAGAAGGTCATGGGGTCCAGCCAGGTCTGGTACCATGGTTTAAAGACATCCATGTAGTTAAAGAGCCAACTCTAATGCCTTACCATACAAGAACTATGACATTTTTGTCACGTTTTATGCCTTAATGTAGTATGACTTTTTTTTGCCTTACTATACTTTAAAATTTCTATTACTTTTTATGCCTTACTATACTAGGACTTTTCTATGCCTTAGTCTACTATGAAATTTTTATGCCTTTTTATGCCTTACTATACTATGTCTTCCTAATGACTTTTTAAGCCTTACTATACTATGACTTTTCATGCTTTACTATAGTATTCTTTTTTTTTTTGCTTTTTGTGCCTTACTATACTTTACTGTGTGTATGGCTTTTTTGCCTCCGTATACTATGACTTTTTATGTCTTACTATACTATGATGAATTTTGACATTTTTTTGCCTTACTATACTAGGACTTTTCTATGCCTTAGTCTACTATTAAATTTTTATGCTTTTTTATGCCTTACTATACCATGACGAATTTTGACATTTTTATGCCTTACTATACTATGATGTTTTACTGTGCCTTACTGTCATGGTCTCAGCCTGGAGGCTCCAGGGTTTGGGTTTTTGGACTTTCTTGATTTAGTTTTCTGTGTTTTGGGTATTTCTAGTGTCTAGTTTAGTCTTCCCTGTCTTGTGCTCTGTTTCCCCGTGCACTTCCTGTTTTATTTTTTAATTTGTTTCCTTGTGTGTCTCAGTGTTTTGCTTCCTGTCTTGGTCCTGTTTTCTGTGTGGTGATTGTCTGCCCTGCCCTAATGTGTTTCACATGTGTTCAATCAACCTTGCCTCCCTTGTCTATATAGTCTTTGTGCTCCCCTTTGTCTGTGTTGGATCGTCTGTTGATTTCTGGGTTTGTCCTCATTGGTCCATGTCTGGTTAGTCACAGTGCTGTTCACGTCTAGTTGTCCTCAGTCTGTTCATGTCTGCTATACCCTCGGTCTGTTCATGTTGCCTGTTCCTGTGTTTCCCTGTTCTTCCCTTGTGTTTCCCTGTACTTCACCTGTGTTTCCCAGTGTTGTGTGTTAGCTTCTTTGTTAAGTTAATAAACCTTTTTGCACCCCATCCCCCTGTCTTGGCTGCATTTGGGTCCTACTTACCACAATACCCTGAAATTTACATTACTATACTATAACATTTTTGTGCCTTACTAAACTAAAACCTTTTACATGCCTTACTATACTATAACGATTTTTTATATTTTATGCCTTACTATACATATTATAACGTTTTTATGCCTTATTACAATATGATATTTTCATGCCTTACTATACTATGATGTTTTTTTGACATTTTTTTGCCTTACTATACTATGACAATTGTCGACATGTTTTATGTCTAACTATACTATGACATTTTTCATGACTTACTATGCTATGACGTTTTTTGACATTTTTTTGACTCGCTATACTATGACGTTTTTTGACTTTTGTTTGCCTTACTATTCTACGACGTTTTTATGCCTTACTATACTATGACGAATTTTGACATTTTTATGCCTTACTATACTATAACATTTTTATGCCTTACTAAACTAAGGCCTTTTTCATGCCTTACTATACTATAACGATTTTTGATATTTTATGCCTTACTATAGTATGACGTTTTTATGCCTTATTACACTATGATATTTTTATGCTTTACTATACCATGACGAATTTTGACATTTTGATGTCTTACTATACTATAACAATTTTTGACATTTTTAATGCCTTACTATACTATGACATTTTTAGCCATGTTTTATGCCTTACTATACTATGATGTTTTAAGCCTAACTATACTATGATGATTTTTAACATTTTACGTGTTACAACAATCAATTCTTGAAGGGTTAATTTGGAGGTTCAGTGGTTAAAGTTCTTGCCTTGAAGGTAATGGGTTCAAGTCCATTGCTTAGCTTACATGCTATAATATTAAGTTTTTTTAATATTTTTATGCCTTATCATACCATGACGTTTTACACCTTACTATCGTATGACTTATAGTTAGCCTAACTATACTATAATGGTTTTTGACATTTTTATGACTTGTTATACAATGATGTTTAAATGCCTTACTATACTATGACGTTTTTATGCCTTATTACACTATGATATTTTCATACCTTACTATACTATGACGATTTTTTACTTTTTTTTGCCCTACTATAGCATGAGGTTTTTTTGAAATTTTTTTGCCTTACCATACTATGATGTTTTAAGCCTATCTATACTGTGATGATTTTTGACATTTTATTGCTTACAACGAACACTTCTTGAAAGAGTAATTCGTTGGTTCAGTGGTTAAAGCTCTTGACTTGCAATCTGAAGGGTGTGGGTTCAGGTCCATTACTTGGACTATATGCTATAATGTCAAGGTTTTTAAAATATTTTTATGCCTTATCATACTATGACGTTTTTGTGGCCTTTTTAGGCATTACTACAATCACATATGTAAAGTTATGTTATGTTTGTGGTTCATTGGTTAAAGCTCTTGCTTAGCAATCTGAAGGGTTTGAGTCCAGGCCTAGGCCTATCTTACTATTCTAAGACATTTTTTGACATTTTTTGCCTTACTTTAATATGACGTTTTTATACCTCATTATAGTGTGATATTTTCATGCCTCATTATAGTATGATATTTTCATGCCTTACTATACTATGACGAATTTTGACATTTTTATGCCTTACTATACTATGACATTTTTATGCCTTACTATACTGTGACGATTTTTGACACTTTTATGCCTTACTATACTAAGGCCTTTTTCATGCCTTACTATACTATGACGTTTTTTGACATTTTTATGCCTTACTATACTATGACGTTTTATGCCTTACTAAAATAATACCTTTTACATGCCTTACTAAATTAAGACCTTTTACATGCCTTACTATACTATGACGATTTTTTGACATTTTTTTGCCTTACTATAATATGATGTTTTTATGCCTCATTATAGTCTGATATTTTAATGCCTTACTATACTATGACGATTTTCGACATGTTTTATGCCTTACTATACTTTGAAGATTTTTGACATTTTTATGTTTTACTATACTATGACGATTTTTGTCATTTTGTGACTAAATATACTATGACGATTTTTGACACTTTTGTGCCTTACTATACTATGGCGTTTTTTGACATTTTTTTGCCTTACTATACTATAACATTTTTATGCCTCATTAAACTAAAGCCTTTTTCATGCCTTACTATACTCTAACGATTTTTGACATTTTTAAAGCCTTGCTATACTATAATGATTTTTGACACTTTTATGCCTTACTATACTATGACGTTTTTTTGGAATATTTTTGCCTTTCTATACTATGATATTTTTATGCCTTACTATACTATGAAGTTTTTTTTTACATTTTTTTGCCTCACTGTACTATAACATTTTTATGCCTTACTAAACTAAGGCCTTTTTAATGCCTTACTATACTAAAACGATTTTATATATGTTATGCCTTACTATACTATGACTTTTTTTGACATTTTTTTGCCTTACTACACTATGACGTTTTTATGCCTTATTATAGTATGATATTTTAATGCCTTACTATACTATGACGATTTTCGACATGCTTTATGCCTTATTATACTACGCGATTTTTGACACTTTTATGCCTTAGTATACTGAGGCCTTTTTCATGCCTTACTATACTATGATGATTTTTGACATTTTGTGCGTTACTATACTGTGACGTTGTTTGACATTTTTTTGCCTTACTATACTATGACGTTTTTATGCCTTACTATACTATGATGAATTTTGACATTTTAATGCCTTACTATACTATGACGAATTTTGACATTTTAATGCCTTACTATACTATCACGTTTTAATATATTTTATGCCTTACTATACTATTACGATTTTTGACATTTTAATGACTTGCTATACTATGACGTTTTTTTTGACATTTTTTTGCCTTACTATACTATGATGTTTTTATGCCTTACTATACTATGATGAATTTTGACATTTTAATGCCTTAGTATACTATGAAGTTTTTTGACATTTTTTTGCCTTACTATACTATGATATTTTTATGTCTTATTATACTATTACGATTTTTGACATTTTTAATGACTTGCTATACTAGGGCGTTTTTTTGACATTTTTTTGCCTTACTATACTATGATGATTTTTGTCATTTTATGACTTACTATACTATGACGTTTTTTGACACTTTTATGCATTACTATGCTTTGACATTTTTACGCCTCACTATACTATTACGATTTTTGACATTTTTAATGACTTGCTATACTATGACGTTTTTTTGACATTTTTTTGCCTTACTATACTATGACGTTTTACGCCTTACTATTGTATGACGTATTAAGCCTAACTATACTATGACGGTTTTTGACATTTTTATGACTTGTTATACAGTGATGGTTAAATGCCTTACTATACTATGGCCTTTTTAGGCATTACTACAATCGTATGTGTAAAGTTTATGTTCATGGTTCAGTGGTTAGAGCTCTTGCTTAGCAAACTGAAGATTTGGAGTTCGAACCCAGGCTTAGTTCTATCTTACCATTCTAAGACGTTTTTGACATTTTTTGCCTAACTTTAATATGACGTTTTTATGCCTCATTATAGTATGATTTTTTCATGCCTCATTATAGTTTGATATTTTCATGCCTTAATATACTATGACGAATTTTGACATTTTTATTCCTTACTATACTATGACATTTTTATGCCTTACTATACTATGACGAATTTTGACATTTTTATGCCTTACTATACAATGACGTTTTTATGCCTTACTATACTATGACGAATTTTGACATTTTTATGCCTTACTATACTATGACGATTTTTGACACTTTTATGCCTTACTATACTAAGGCCTTTTTTATGCCTTACTATACTATGACGATTTTTGACACTTTTATGCCTTACTATACTAAGGCCTTTTTCATGCCTTACTATACTATGACGTTTTTTGACATTTTTATGCCTTACTATACCATGACGAATTTTGACATTTTTATGCGTTACTATACTATGACGTTTTTTGACTTTTTTTTTGCCTTACTATACTATGACGTTTTATGCCTTACTAAAATAATACCTTTTACATGCCTTACAAAATTAAGACCTTTTACATGCCTTACTATACTATGACGATTTTTGACATTTTTATGCCTTAATATGCTATGATGTTTTTATGCCTTACTATACTATGATGGATTTCAAAATTTTTATGCCTTACTGTGACGTTTTTTTAGTTTTTTTGCCTTACTATACTATGACGTTTTTATGTCTTATTATAGTATGATATTTAAATGCCATACTATATTTTGAGGATTTTCGACATGTTTTATGCCTTACTATACTTTGACGATTTTTGACATTTTTATGCCTTACTATACTAAGGCCTTTTTTCATGCCTAAACTAAGACAATTTTTGACATTTTATGCCTTACTATACTATGACATTTTTTGACATTTTTTTGCCTTACTATACAATGATATTTTTATGTCTTATTATATATATAGTATGATATTTAAAGGCCATACTATATTTTGAGGATTTTCGACATGTTTTATGCCTTACTATACTTTGACGATTTTTGACATTTTTAAGCCTTACTTTACCATGACGATTTTCGAAATTTATATGCCTTACTATACTATGACGTTTTATGCCTTACTATAGTATGGCGTATTAAGCCTAACTATACTATGACGGTTTTTGACATTTTTATGACTTGTTATACAATGATGTTTAAATGCCTTACTATACTATGTTCTTTTTAGGCATTACTACAATCATATGTGTAAAGGTTATGTTCATGGTTCAGTGGTTAAAGTTCTTGCTTAGCAAACTGAAGATTCGGAGTTCAAACCCAGGTTTAGTTCTATCTTACCATTCTAAGACGTTTTTAACATTTTTTGCCTCACTATGACGTTTTTATGCCTCCCTATACTATGACGATTGTGAAATTTTTATTCCTTTCTATCCTATGACATATCTATGCCTTACTATACTATGACTATTTTTGACATTTTCATGCCTTACTATAGCATGAGGTTTTTAGACATCTTTTTGCCTTACAATACTATGATGTTTTAAGCCTAACTATACTGTGATGATTTTTAAAGTTTTATGTCTCACAACAATTTACTCTTGAACGGTTAATTTGGTGGTTCGGTGGTTAAAGCTCTTACATTGCAGGCAGAGAGTTGTAGGTTCAAGACCATTGCTTGGCTTACATGCTGTAATATGAAGTTTTTTTATATATTTTTATGCCTTATCATACGATGACGTTTTACGCCTTATTATAGTATGATGTATTAAGCCTAACTATACTATGACGGTTTTTGACATTGTTATGACTTGTTATACAATGATGTTTAAATGCCTTTCTATACTATGGCCTTTTTAGGCATTACTACAATCATATGTGTAAAGGTTATTTTCATGGTTCAGTGGTTAAAGCTCTTGCTTAGCAAACTGAAGGTTTGGAGTTTGAATCCAGGTTGAGATCTATCTTACTATTCTCAGACGTTTTTAACATTTTTTACCTCACTATGACGTTTTTATGCCTCACTATACTTTGACGATTGTGAAATTTTTATTCTTGACTATCCTATGACATATCTATGCCTTACTATACTATGACTATTTTTGACATTTTCATGCCTTACTATAGCATGAGGTTTTTTCACATTTTTTTGCCTTACAATACTATGATATTTTAAGCCTAACTATACTGTGATGATTTTTAACGTTTTATGCCTCACAACAATTTGCTCTTGAAAGGTTAATTTGGTGGTTCCGTGGTTAAAGCTCTTGCATTGCAGGCTGAGGGTTGTAGGTTCAAGACCATTGCTTGGCTTACATGCTGTAATGAAGTTTTTTTTATATTTTTATGCCTTATCATACGATGACGTTTTACGCCTTATTATAGTATGATGTATTAAGCCTAACTATACTATGACGGTTTTTGACATTGTTATGACTTGTTATACAATGATGTTTAAATGCCTTTCTATACTATGGCCTTTGTAGGCATTACTACAATCACAAATGCAAAGCATATGTTTGTGGTTAAGTGGTTAAAGCTCTTGCTTAGCAATCTGTAGGTTATGAGTTCAAGTCCAGGCCTAGGCCTATCTTACTATTCCAAGACGTTTTTAACATTTTTTACCTTACTATATTAAGACGTTTTTATGCCTCATTATAGTATGATAATTTAACCCCTCACTATACTATGACGAATTTTGAAGTTTTTTTGCCTTACTATACTATGACGTTTTTATGCCTTACTATACTATGACGAATTTTGACATTTTTATGCCTTACTATACTAAGGCCTTTTCTCATGCCTTACTATACTATGACGATTTTTGACATTTTATGCCTGACTATACTATGACGTTTTTTGAAATTTTTTTGCCTTACTATACTATGACGAATTTTGTCATTTTATGACTTACTATACTATGACGATTTTTGAAACTTTTATGCCTTACTATACTGTGACGTTTTTTGAATTTTTTTACCTTACTATACTGTGACGTTTTTTTGTCATATTTTTGCCTTACTATACTATGACGTTTTTATGCCTTACTATACTATGACGTTTTTATGCCTTACTATACTATGACGAATTTCAACATTTTTATGCCATACTATACTATGGCCTTTTTTCATGCCTTACTATACTATGACGATTTTTGACATTTTATGCCTTACTATACTATGACGATTTTTGACATTTTTATGCCTTACTATACTATGGCCTTTTCTCATGCCTTACTATACTATGACGATTTTTGAAACTTTTATGCCTTACTATACTGTGACGTTTTTTGAATTTTTTGCCTTACTATACTGTGACGTTTTTTTGTCATTTTTTTGCCTTACTATACTATGACGTTTTTATGCCTTACTATACTATGACGAATTTCGACATTTTTATGCCTTACTATACTATGGCCTTTTTTCATGCCTTACATTATGACGATTTTTGACATTTTTTTGCCTTACTATACTATGCCGAATTTTGTCATTTAATGACTTACTATACTATGACAATTTTTGAAACTTTTATGCATTACTATACTGTGACGTTTTTTGAATTTTTATGCCTTACTATACTGTGACGTTTTTTTGTCATTTTTTTGCCTTACGATACTATGACGAATGTTTTTTTGCCTTACTATACTATGACGAATTTTGTCATTTAATGACTTACTATACTATGACGATTTTTGAAACTTTTTTGCCTTACTATACTGTGACGTTTTTATGCCTTACTATACTATGGCCTTTTTTCATGCCTTACTAAACTATGACGATTTTTGACATTTTATGCCTTACTATACTATGACGATTTTTGACATTTCATGCCTTACTATACTATGACGAATTTCGACATATTTATGCCTTACTATACTATGGCCTTTTTTCATGCCTTACTATACTATGATGATTTTTGACATTTTATGCCTTACTATACTATGACGAATTTTGACATTTTTTTGCATTACTATACTATGACGAATTTTGTCATTTTATGACTTACTATACTATGACGATTTTT
>NW_019525288.1:2269769-2270521 GCF_002814215.2 Seriola lalandi dorsalis
CTATACTGTGACGTTTTTTTGTCATTTTTTTGCCTTACTATACTATGACGTTTTTATGCCTTACTATACTATGACGAATTTCGACATATTTATGCCTTACTATACTATGGCCTTTTTTCATGCCTTACTATGACGAATTTTGACATTTTTTTGCCTTACTATACTATGCCGAATTTTGTCATTTAATGACTTACTATACTATGACAATTTTTGAAACTTTTATGCATTACAATACTGTGACGTTTTTTGAATTTTTATGCCTTACTATACTGTGACGTTTTTTTGTCATTTTTTTGCCTTACTATACTATGACGTTTTTATGCCTTACTATACTATGACGAATTTCGACATATTTATGCCTTACTATACTATGGCCTTTTTTCATGCCTTACTATGACGAATTTTGACATTTTTTTGCCTTACTATACTATGACGAATTTTGTCATTTAATGACTTACTATACTATGACGATTTTTGAAACTTTTATGCCTTACTATACTGTGACGTTTTTTGAATTTTTTTGCCTTACTATACTGTGACGTTTTTTTGTCATTTTTTTGCCTTACTATACTATGACGTTTTTATGCCTTACTATACTATGACGAATTTCGACATTTTTATGCCTTACTATACTATGGCCTTTTCTTCATACCTTACTAAATTATGACGATTTTTGACATTTTATGCCTTACTATACTATGACGAATTTTGACATTTTTTTGCCTTACTATACTATGACGTTTTATGCCTTA
>NW_019525288.1:2273508-2277027 GCF_002814215.2 Seriola lalandi dorsalis
TTTTCATATATTTAATGCCTTAATATAATATGACGATTTTTGACATTTTTAATGACTTGCTATACCATGACGTTTTTTTGACTTTTTTTTTGCTTTACTATACTATGACATTTTTAATGCCTTACTATACTATGACGTTTTTATGCCTTACTATACTATGACGAATTTTGACATTTTTATGCCTTACTATACTAAGGACTTTTCTCATGCCTTACTATAGTATAACTATTTTTGACATTTTATGCCTTACTATACTATGACGTTTTATGCCTTACTAAATTATGACGAATTTTGAGATTTTTACGTCTTACTATACTATTATGATTTTTGACATTTCATGCCTTACTATACTATGACGAATTTCGACATATTTATGCCTTACTATACTATGGCCTTTTTTCATGCCTTACTATACTATGATGATTTTTGACATTTTATGCCTTACTATACTATGACGAATTTTGACATTTTTTTGCATTACTATACTATGACGAATTTTGTCATTTTATGACTTACTATACTATGACGATTTTTTAAACTTTTATGCCTTACTATACTGTGACGTTTTTTTGTCATTTTGTTGCCTTACTATACTATGACATTTTTATGTCTTACTATACTATGACGAATTTCGACATTTTTATGCCCTAATATACTATGGCCTTTTTTCATGCCTACTATACTATGACGATTTTTGACATTTTATGCCTTACTATACTATGATTATTTTTGACATTTTATGCCTTACTATACTATCACGAATTTTGACATTTTTTTGCATTACTATACTATCACGAATTTTGTCATTTTATGACTTACTATACTATGACGATTTTTGAAACTTTTATGCCTTACTATACTGTGACGTTTTTTTGTCATTTTGTTGCCTTACTATACTATGACATTTTTATGCCTTACTATACTATGACGAATTTCGACATTTTTATGCCCTACTATACTATGGCCTTTTTTCATGCCTTACTATACTATGACGATTTTTGACATTTCATGCCTTACTATACTATGACGATTTTTGACATTTTTATGCCTGACTATACTAAGGACTTTTCTCATGCCTTACTATACTATGACGAATTTTGACCTTTTATGCCTTACTATACTATGACGTTTTATGCCTTACTGTATTAAGACGAATTTTGACATTTTTATGTCTTACTATACTATGACGATTTTTGTCATTTTATGACTTACTATACTATGACATTTTTTGACACTTTTATGCCTTACTATACTATGACGTTTTATGCCTTACTGTATTATGACGAATTTTGACATTTCATGCCTTACTATACTATGACGATTTTTGACATTTTTTTGCCTTACTATACTAAGGCCTTTTCTCATGCCTGACTATACTATGACGATTTTTGACATTTTATGCCTTACTGTATTATGACGAATTTTGACATTTTTATGTCTTACTATACTATGACGATTTTTGACATTTTTTTGCCTTACTATACTATGACGTTTTATGCCTTACTGTATTATGACGAATTTTGACATTTTTATGTCTTACTATACTATGACGATTTTTGTCATTTTATGACTTACTATACTATGACGATTTTTGACATTTTATGCCTTACTATACTATGACGAATTTTGACATTTTTTTTGCCTTACTATACTATAATGAATTTTGTCATTCTATGACTTACTATACTATGACGATTCTTGAAACTTTTATGCCTTACTATACTGTGACGTTTTTTTTAATTTTTTTGCCTTACTATACTGTGACGTTTTTTTGTCATTTTGTTGCCTTACTATACTATGACGTTTTTATGCCTTACTATACTATGACGAATTACGACATTTTTATGCCCTACTATACTATGGCCTTTTTCCATGCCTTACTATACTATGACGATTTTTGACCTTTTATGCCTTACTATACTATGACGAATTTTGACATTTTTTTGCCTTACTATACTATGACGTTTTATGCCTTACTGTATTATGACGAATTTTGACATTTTTATGTCTTACTATATTATGACGATTTTTGACACTTTTATGCCTTACTATACTATGACGTTTTATGCCTTACTGTATTATGACGAATTTTGACATTTTTATGTCTTACTATACTATGACGATTTTTGACATTTTTTTGCCTTACTATACTATGACCTTTTATGCCTTACTGTATTATGACGATTTTTGACATTTTTATGTCTTACTATACTATGACGATTTTTGACATTTTAATGCCTTACTATACTATGACGAATTTCGACATATTTATGCCTTACTATACTATGACCTTTTTTCATGCCTTACTATACTATGACGATTTTTGACATTTTTATGCCTTACTATACTAAGGCCTTTTTTGATGCCTTACTATACTATGACGATTTTTGACATTTTATGACTTACTATACTATGACGATTTTTGACACTTTTATGCCTTACTATACTATGAAGTTTTTATGCCTTACTATACTATGAAGAATTTTGACATTTTAATGCCTTACTATACTATGACGTTTTCATATATTACTGTATTATGACGAATTTTGACATTTTTATGTCTTACTATACTATGACGATTTTTGACATTTTTTTGCCTTACTATACTATGACCTTTTATGCCTTACTGTATTATGACGAATTTTGACATTTTTATGTCTTACTATACTATGACGATTTTTGTCATTTTATGACTTACCATATTATGACGATTTTTGACACTTTTATGCCTTACTATACTATGACGTTTTATGCCTTACTGTATTATGACGAATTTTGACATTTTTATGTCTTACTATACTATGACGATTTTTGACATTTTTTTGCCTTACTATACTATGACGTCTTTATACCTTACTATACTATGACGTTTTATGCCTTACTGTATTATGACGAATTTTGACATTTTTATGTCTTACTATACTATGACGATTTTTGACATTTTTTTGCCTTAAGATACTATGACGAATTTTGTCCTTTAATGACTTACTATACTATGACGATTTTTGAAACTTTTATGCCTTACTATACTGTGACGTTTTTTGAATTTTTTTGCCTTACTATACTGTGACGTTTTTTTGTCATTTTTTTGCCTTACTATACTATGACGTCTTTATGCCTTACTATACTATGACGAATTTCGACATTTTCATGCCTTACTATACTATGGCCTTTTTTCATGCCTTACTAAACTATGACGATTTTTGACATTTTATGCCTTACTATACTATGACGATTTTTGACATTTCATGCCTTACTATACTATGACGAATTTCGACATATTCATGCCTTACTATACTATGGCCTTTTTTCATGCCTTACTATACTATGATGATTTTTGACATTTTATGCCTTACTATACTATGACGAATTTTGACATTTTTTTGCATTACTATACTATGACGAATTTTGTCATTTTATGACTTACTATACTATGACGATTTTTGAAACTTTTATGCCTTACTATACTGTGACGTTTTTTTGTCATTTTGTTGCCTTACTATACTATGACATTTTTAT
>NW_019525288.1:2277047-2277391 GCF_002814215.2 Seriola lalandi dorsalis
TATGCCTTACTATACTGTGACGTTTTTTGAATTTTTTTGCCTTACTATACTGTGACGTTTTTTTGTCATTTTTATGCCTTACTATACTATGACGAATTTCGACATATTTATGCCTTACTATACTATGGCCTTTTTTCATGCCTTACTATACTATGATGATTTTTGACATTTTATGCCTTACTATACTATGACGAATTTTGACATTTTTTTGCATTACTATACTATGACGAATTTTGTCATTTTATGACTTACTATACTATGACGATTTTTGAAACTTTTATGCCTTACTATACTGTGACGTTTTTTTGTCATTTTGTTGCCTTACTATACTATGACATTTTTAT
>NW_019525288.1:2280229-2308941 GCF_002814215.2 Seriola lalandi dorsalis
TATGTCTTACTATACTATGACGATTTTTGTCATTTTATGACTTACTATACTATGACGATTTTTGACACTTTTACGCCTTACTATACTATGACGTTTTATGCCTTACTATATTATGACGAATTTTGACATTTTTATGTCTTACTATACTATGACGATTTTTGACATTTTTTTGCCTTACTATACTATGACGTTTTATGCCTTACTGTATTATGATGATTTTTGACATTTTTTTGCCTTACTATACTATGACGTTTTATGCCTTACTGTATTATGACGAATTTTGACACTTTTATGCCTTACTATACTATGACGTTTTTATGCCTTACTATACTATGAAGAATTTTGACATTTTAATGCCTTACTATACTATGACATTTTCATATATTTAATGCCTTAATATAATATGACGATTTTTGACATTTTTAATGACTTGCTATACCATGACGTTTTTTTGACTTTTTTTTTGCTTTACTATACTATGACATTTTTAATGCCTTACTATACTATGACGTTTTTATGCCTTACTATACTATGACGAATTTTGACATTTTTATGCCTTACTATACTAAGGACTTTTCTCATGCCTTACTATAGTATAACTATTTTTGACATTTTATGCCTTACTATACTATGACGTTTTATGCCTTACTAAATTATGACGAATTTTGAGATTTTTACGTCTTACTATACTATTATGATTTTTGTCATTTCATGACTTACTATACTATGACGATTTTTGAAACTTTTATGCCTTACTATACTGTGACGTTTTCATATATTTAATGCCTTACTATACTATGACGATTTTTGACATTTTTAATGACTTGCTATACTATGACGTTTTATGCCTTACTATATTATGACGAATTTTGAGATTTTTACGTCTTACTATACTATTATGATTTTTGTCATTTCATGACTTACTATACTATGACGATTTTTGAAACTTTTATGCCTTACTATACTGTTACGTTTTTTGAATTTTTTTTGCCTTACTATACTGTGACGTTTTAATGCCTTACTATACTATGACGAATTTCGACATATTTATGCCTTACTATACTATGACCTTTTTTCATGCCTTACTATACTATGACGATTTTTGACATTTTTATGCCTTACTATACTAAGGCCTTTTTTGATGCCTTACTATACTATGACGATTTTTGACATTTTATGACTTACTATACTATGACGATTTTTGACACTTTTATGCCTTACTATACTATGAAGTTTTTATGCCTTACTATACTATGAAGAATTTTGACATTTTAATGCCTTACTATACTATGACGTTTTCATATATTTAATGCTTTACTATACTATGACGATTTTTGACATTTTTAATGACTTGCTATACTATGACGTTTTTTTGACATTTTTTTGCCTTACTATACTATGACATTTTATGCCTTATTACACTATGTATAAATATGTAATTGTTTACATATTAGATATATATGTAATGATATGTAAAAAGGTTATGTTCATGGTTCAGTGGTTAAAGCTTTTGCTTAGCAATCTGAAGGTTGGGAGTTCAAATCCAGGCCTAGGTCTATCTTACTATTCTCAGACATTTTTAACATTTTTTGCCTCACTATGACGTTTTTATGCCTCACTATACTATGATGAATATTGACATTTTTATGCCCCAATATGTTATGACGATTGTAAAATTTTTATTCCTTACTATCGTATGACATATCTATGCCTTACTATACTATGACTATTTTTGATATTTTTATGCCTTACTATAGCATGAGGTTTTTTGACATTTTTTTGCCTTACAATACTATGATGTTTTAAGCCTAACTATACTATGATGATTTTTAACATTTTATGCCTCACAACAATCTACTCTTGAAAGGTTAATTTGGTGGTTCGGTGTTTAAAGCTCTTGCATTGCAGGCTGAGGGTTGTAGGTTCAAGACAATTGCTTGGCTTACATGCTGTAATACGAAGTTTTTTTTAATTTTTATGCCTTATCATACGATGATGTTTTACGCCTTATTATAGTATGACGTATTAAGCCTAACTATACTATGACAGTTTTTGACATTTTTATGACTTGTTATACAATGATGTTTAAATGCATTACTATACTATGGCCTTTGTAGGCATTACTACAATCACAAATGCAAAGCATATGTTTGTGGTTAAGTGGTTAAAGCTCTTGCTTAGCAATCTGTAGATCATGAGTTCGAGTCCAGGCTTAAGCCTATCTTACTATTCCAAGACCTTTTTAACATTTTTTGCCTTACTATATTATGACGATTTTATGCCTCATTATAGTATGATATTTGAATCCCTCACTATACTATGACGAATTTTGACATTTTTTTGCCTTACTATACTATGACGTTTTTATGCCTTACTATACTATGACGTTTTCATATATTTTATGCCTTACTATACTATGACGATTTTTGACATTTTTAATGACTTGCTATACTATGACGTTTTTTTGACATTTTTTAGCCTTACTATACTATAATGTTTTTATGACTTATTATACTATGATGGATTTCGACATTTTTATGCCTTACTGTGATGTTTTTTTAGTTTTTTTGCCTTACTATACTATGACGTTTTTTGACTTTTTTTTTACTTTACTGTACTATGATATTTTTATGCCTTACTGTACTATGATGAATTTTGACATTTTAATGCCTTACTATACTATGAAGTTTTTTGACATTTTTTTGCCTTAATATACTATGATGTTTTTATGTCTTATTATAGTATGATATTTAAATGCCTTACTATACTTTGACGATTTTTGACATTTTATGCCTTACTATAATATGACGTTTTCATGCCTTACTATACTATGACGTTTTTATGCCTTAATATATTATGATGAATTTTGACATTTTAATGCCTTACTATAATATTGCAATTTTTGACATTTTTTTGCCTTACTATACTATGATATTTTTATGTCTTATTATAGTATGATATTTAAACTACTACTATACTAATGCCTTTTTTCATGCCTTACTATACTATGACGATTTTTGACTTTTTTTTTGCTTTACTATATTATGACGTTTTTATGCCTTACTATACTATGAAGAATTTTGACCGTTTTATGCCTAATTTTAATATGAAGTTTTTATGCCTTACTGTACTATGACGAATTTTGACATTTTTATGCCTTACTATACTATGAAGTTTTTTTACTTTTTTTTGCCTTACTATACTATAACATTTTTATGCCTTACTAAACTAAGGCCTATTTCATGCCTTACTATACTATAACGATTTTAGATATGTTATGCCTTACAATACTATGATGATTTTGGACATTTTTAATGACTTTTTTTTTTTACATTTTTTTGCCTCACTATACTATGACGATTCTTGTCACTTTTCTGCCTTACTATACTATGGCCTTTTTCATGCCTTACTATACTATGACGATTTTTGACATTTCTTTCCCTTCCCATACTTTGACGATTTTTGACATTTTTATGTCTAAATATACTATGATGATTTTTGTCACTTTTATGCCTTACTAGACTAAGGCCTTTTTAATGACTTAATATACTATGACGATTTTTGACATTTTATGCCTTACTCTACTATGACGTTTTTTGATCTTTTTTTGCCTTGCTATACTAAGTCCTTTTTCATGCCATACTATACTCTGACGATTTCTGACGTTTTATGCCTTACTATACTATGACGATTTTTGACATATTATGCCTTACTATACTATGACGATTTTTGACACTTTTTTTGCCTTACAATACTATGACGTTTTTTGACTTTTTTATGCCCAACTTTAATATGACGTTTTTATGCCTTACTATACTATGATGAATTTTGACATTTTTATGTCTTACTATACTATGACGAATTTTGACATTTTTATGCCTTACCATACTGTAACGATTTTACATATGTTATGCCTTTCAATACTATGATGATTTTTGACATTTTTAATGACTTGCTATACTATGACGAATTTCGACATGTTTTATGCCTCACTATACTTTGACGATTTTTGACATTTTTACGTCTTACTATACTCTGAAGATTTTTGACACTTTTCTGCTTTACTATACTAAGGCCTTTTTCATGCCTTACTATACTATAACTATTTTTGATATTTTATGCCTTACTATACTATGATGTTTTTGACATTTCTTTGCCTTACCATACTATGACGTTTTAAGACTAACTATACTATGATGATTTTTGACGTTTTCATGCCTAACTATATTGTAACATTTTTTGACCTTTTCATGCCTTACTATAATATGAAATTTTTTGGACCTTTACGTGCCTTACTATACTATGACATTTTCATGTCATACAATACTATGACGAATTTTTGAAATTTTTATGCCTTACTAGACTAAGGCCTTTTTCATGCCTTACTATACTATAACGATTTTTTATATTTTATGAATTGCTATACTATGACGTTTTCTTGACATATTTTTTCCTTACTATAGTATCATGTTTTTATGCCTTATTACACTATAATATTTAAATGCCTTACTATACTATAACGATTTTTGACATTTTTTATGCTGTACTATAGTATGACGTTTTTTGAGATTTTTTTGCCTTACTATACTATGATGTTTTTATGCCTCATTATAGTACATTATTTTAATGCCTTACTATACTATGATGATTTTTGATATTTTCATGACTTACTTTACTAAGGCCTTTTTCATTCCTTACTACACTATAATGATTTTTATGCCTTACTATACTATGGCGATTTTTGACATTTTTCATGCTTTCCAAAATATGAATTTTTTTTTACCTTTTTTTGCCTTTCAATAGTATGACATTTTTATGCCTTATTACACTATGATATTTCAATGCCTTACTATACTATGATGTTTTTGATGTTTTTATGCCTTATAACAATCAATTCTTGAAAGGTTAAGTTGGTTGTTTAGTCGATAAAGCTCTTGCCTTGCCATATGAAGGTTGTGGGTTCAAGTCCATGACATTTTCATGCCTTATTATACAATGACGTTTTTATGCCAAACAATACTATGACGTTTTTTTTTTTACATTTTTATACCTTACTATACAATTACATTTTTTGACATTTTTTATCTTATCATACTATGACGTTTTTGTGTCTTACCATACTTTGGCTTTTTTATGCCTTTCTATACTATGACATTTATATACCTTATTATACTATGACGTTTTAATGACCTAATATACTATGATGTTTTTATGCCTTACTATACTATTTCTTCCTTGGCCCAGGGCCTTTCTTTGTGGCATTTTTGCCTTACTATACTATGAGAATTACAGCCTCCCTATTAGTAAAAGTACAGGCTAAAACTGGAGGCCGAAATCTATAGAAGGACACCAGACAGATATGCCGATCAAGAATAAGTTTATTTCAAACATAACCAAAAATGGAATGTACTCAACAAAACTAAAGCAAACAAAAGAGGGGTGCAGATCCTGGCCAAAAAGAACAAGAGAAGTGCTGCCGAGCCAGGATCAGGTTGGGAGGCGATTCCACTCCTAAGCACTTCACAGGTAGGTGGCAACTGTGACAACAGGGGCCCTCTCTGCACAACAGTCCCTCTTTTTATGTCAGGGCATAATTGACAGCGAGTGTCAATAGGTGCTGGAGTCCTTTTGGAGAGACAGGTAAAGAGAGAGAGAGAAAGAGAGAAAGAGCAAGGGAGAGAACAAAAAAAACTAGCGAACGGTATGCAACAGCGATCTGGTGCCATGCATAACAATGACTTTTTATGACTTACTATACTATGACATTTATAGGCCTTACAATACTATGACTTTTTTTTGTTGCTTTACTAAACTATGAATTTTTATGCCTTTCTATACTATGACTTTTTTGTGCCTTACTATACTATTACTTTTTTATGACTTACTATACTATGACGTTTTTATAACTTACTATACTATCACTTTTTTGGGGTGACATGGCAGTCGTTAGAACTGTCGCCTTGCAGTGAGAAAGTCCTGGGTTCGAGCCTGGGGCCTTTCTGTGTTGAGTTTGCGTGTTCTTCCTGTACCTGCATAGGTTTTTAAGTACTCCAGCTTCTCCAGTTTATAGGCGAATTGAATGCTTTTTATTATACTATGATGTCTTTATGCCTTACTATGCTATGACTTTTTATGCCTTACTTTTATTCCTTACTATACAATTATACTTCTATGCCTTACTATGCTATGACCTTTTTATGCTTCACTATACCATGACTTTTTTATGCCTTACTATACTAGGACGTTTTTATGCCTTATTATACTATGGCTCTTTTATGCCTTAAGATAGCATGATGTTTATATGCCATACTATATTATGATGTTTACATGCCTTACTATGACTTATGACATATATGACATATATGTCCCTCTATCAAGAGTGATGTTACCATTTTTTTCACCCATAAGAGGACATACTATAATGACATATATATATCCTCTGGATATATGAAGATATAAATTTATAAAATACATGAGATACTCATAGTACAATGCAACTTTCTTAAACAACATGCTTATTAAAATCTATATATTTCTTATCAAATTTAAATATACATGTCTATTTTTTATATCTACATATATAATATGAACATATACTGATTGGCTTTGGATATACATTTCTGCAACATATGTCTATAATATAAACAGACATACTCAAACACATGTTTCTATTAGCTAGAAGTATATGTCAATATATATTTTTAGGTAGGTTATACTTTAAATACATATATGATTTTATTTCATATTTACATATATTGAAATTGAACACATGTACATATTTTACATTTGCGTATGGACAAATGTAATATATGTACATGTTTTGAATGGGCATTCCTGAATGTAAATTCAGCTCTTATATGTTAATAAACCATTTGGTTGACAGCATTACAAAGCTTCTCTTTGCAATCTCTTTGTTTTGGAGGGATGGCAGGGTTTTTGCCTCCCTACCAATGTTGAGACAAAACCTACGCCCTTGATGTAGACTCAGGAAGGACTTAATTTTCTAATATTTTTTTCTAATAATAAACACAGAGTATACCAACAGCATGGTTACAGTAAAAGTTATGGCTTGGTTTGGTTTTGTCAAGGTACAACAATAACATGGTTGATTTCTCTTTTTTTTTTTTTTTTTTGCAAAGGTCTTGTCTGGGACGTGTCCTCCGCCTCTGTGAAACACATCCTATTGTTCAGTGTAACAGACACAGACTTCAAAACACAGCTCTTTTAAAGTGGTGCTGTAAAATATGGCCTAATTCGAGGCCACAGAGCATGGACAACATCAAGTGGGTAACTTGGTCATAACACTCCTGGGAGCCATATATATTAGGCTACTACAATGTGTGTGTGTGTGTGTGTGTGTGTGTGTGTGTGTGTGTGTGTGTGTGTGTGTGTGTACTGAAAGTTGTCTTTAAAGGATTTGTGAGTATTTTTTCTCAGTGATTCTCGCTGAAGACAAAAGTTATATATATTATCCACCTGTGTGCTATTTTATGTTTTTCTCTTTCATGTGGTTATTCATTTTCAGTTTATTATGGTATCCTTTCATTTATTTCAGTTCAAGTCAACTGACACTAAGTCCCTAGTAATATCAATCACAGGGCTTTGCGATTCATATTTTTTTCCAGGCTAATATTACCTTTCTCATCCCAAAATGCAAAAGCAATAATGAGCAGAAGCATCAATCCTACTTTCTGACACTTTACGCTTGAAGAAGAATTTTCATGTCAGGCAATAACCGCAAGTGAGCCTCAGCGGCACAAGCTCTGGGCTTGCGCCTACACCAAAGCCTAATGGGATAGATCAGCTCTTGCATAACTGGGGGCAATCACTCACCCCATCTCCTCTCTGACAGGACTCAGTTATGGCTTCTGGGTAATATCATTTTCTGTTATCTTAAGATATCAAATTTCTGTCTTTATTGGCAAAGACCTTAGGAAATGGGGGATAGTTTGCTCTCCTTGGCAAGACAGAGGATGAAAAATGAAAGCATATTTATCCACCTCGCAAGCATCATTTAGAATGGAAATCTCAGGACTTTGGTGACATTTTGGGGCATCAAAAAGTTTAACAAACTTTGATGTCATGGAGCTTTTGTTAGAGCATATTCTGCACTCTCTACCTGATGCAGAACTTTGCTTGAGACCTTTAGATAGTTGCCCCTGGGGTGCTTCACAATGCGTCATGCTCTTCTGCTTTTCTGTGTACACCTCCAATATTAATTTGCCATTTATTTTATTAACTCACAGTAAAAGTATTTATAAAACAAGTTTATAGTTTTGTCACTCTCAGCAGTACTGTACTGTATATTCCATCATGAATAAAACAATGCTATCTGCCATTTGATTTTTAGTTTTTCTAAATCAGCCATCATGCTTGCAAGTTTGGATTCTACCAGGCTCTCTGTGAGTGCTGCACATATTTAAGAGAAAAAAAATATTTTTTTACTTTTAGATTACATGTGAACAACAATAATAATAATAATAATAATGCTTCACACAATGCAGTGATACATACAACAGGGAGTGAGAGCAGTGGAGGTTACATGTCAGTAGTGCTGGTTACATGAAATATATTCAGCCTTTATCTCCACAAAGTGAAGTGACACAAACTTGGAGGATGAATTAGTCCTGATTATGTGGCATTTTGTGTGTGTGTGTCACCTCTTGGAAAACATATGTTGTTCTTTATGAACACAAGATTTCTCAAGCTGTGGTGATACTGCCTCATCTTTCTGCTCTCAGTGAATACATCACCATCTGTCACTATAAAGTTGTGTGAACTCTGCTCAAACAAGTTTGTGTGAACTCGACTGTTAACTGTTTTCTTATCATTGAAACAACTTGCTTCTTGCTCTACCTGAATTGTGTTATTTGTTGTATTTTCTTTTATTGCCACAGGTTGCATGCCAGAGTAAAAAAACAAACCTTAAAAGAAAAGTTACTGCATGAAAAAATGAATGCCACAAGAATGATGAAGCCTATCATTGATCAGAGGACATTTGGCTCAACTAAAAGATTCACTGATGTCAGATCTACTGCAGTGTATGAAATCTAGCTGTGCTAACTGTGGAAATACTCTCTCCACACTTCTGTTGGCAGGAAAGGGTGATGTTTCAGTGTCAGGCAGGGAGAACATAACAGAGAGACTGACAAAGTGTTGAAGCGGCACTGGAAATTAACTCACCCACCTCATCAAAATAAAATTGGTAGCAATCACTGTCCAGGAAAATCCCGTTGATTGGTAACACTCCAGGATTATTGACAGAACAGAGAAGAACTTCGAAAAGCGGTGAGCTCACTACCTGAGCCAACCATACACTGAAGTTCTGTCATTAGGAAAAGACTAATGAAAGCAATCTAATGTTGGGATTGTGGAGTCTGATAAAGGCTTTCCTTTGCAAGGACATCAATACTGTCAAGTTGATGAGGCTGGCTGGTTGAAGAAGTGAAAATAATAAGTGTCTGTTTTTGTATTTGTATCTGAATCTCAATTCTGGCCCCGTTTCAGAAAGCGGGTTTAGTGAAAACTCAGTTGACTCAGAGTTTAAGGAAACGCTGGGCTTTCACTTTTGCAAAGCCAGTTCAGCCTAACACTGAGTCAGTTACTATGGCAACATATTCCATGAAGCTATCATTGGCGAGTTTTCTTAACCCTGAGTTTCTCCTGCTCTCCTCCTTCTCCTCCTCCTTCAGCTTGCAGACTGAAGGGAGTGTCTGACATGGTTTGTCCATTTCTTAAAAAGCCAGTTGACATTGAAGCACAAATACTCTATATACACAGATACTATAAACACACAAATACTATAAATCTCTGTCGGGGAGAGGGTGATCAGAACCCATTTGGATGTTTTATTTTTCCTCGATGGTTATCTGTTTGAGTTTTTCTGTTTTTCTGCACAATTGGTCACTTATCTGAACAATATTCTCAGCTCTCGCATCATTCATATGACACATTGTGGATATGCTCTCAGTTTGGAACAAATTCTTCGTGTTTGACTTCATTTTTATAGTCATGAGCAAGGGTAGAGATGACCACTGGGATGCTCAAAGCCTGGCCCCAGTGCCTTTATAGGATATGTGACATTATTGTGGCATGTTTGATTCTCAATAATACTGACACAATTAGAGGAAAACAATGTCCAGTGAACAATCCTGATATTGATCCTGACCACCCCGCTGATACACAACACAGTAAATGGTAAAATGGTAAACGGTAAATGGACTGCACTTACATTGTGCTTTTCTAGTCTTATCAACTACTCAAAGCACCCTTCAATACATGCCAGATTCATTCAAACACACTCTCACACACACCGATGGAAGAGCAGTCAGAGTCACAATATGCTACTATCATTACTGACTGACCCTGGACCTCCCCAGTCAAAAAAAGAAAATATGCCTTTCTTTTTATGAAGTATTTTTTATTCCCTGCAAGTACATATGCAGTACAATAGTTGGGCTAATATTCTTTTATGTTGTTGAAGCAAGTAAAACCATCCACCTGTTAGCACCTCGCCCACTATTAACTGATGTTCCAGCTGTTGTATTTCTATTTTTATCTTTTGCATTTGCAGCCTTACGTGGTCCATTTCTGAATTATATTTTTCAATTTGTTTCTCTAAGTACACCTTGTACAGCTATTTCACAGGGCGCAATAGCAGCACAAAAAAAGACACTGAATTTAACAGTGCTTAGTTTCATTGTAAGTCATGGGCGAATGAGGTAAATTGTGCTGCGGATAACTCTGAGTCACCTATTGTGATGTCTGAAGGACAACCTAGAATCTGAGAAAGTAACAGCAGTCACTTACAAAGAATTGTACCACTACAAGAAAATCAGTGTGCTTGGTTGCATGTAAGATGGATGGGTGGGCATCACTGAGCTAACACTGGCAAAATGATGTATGTTCATGTGTCATTAATTTGAACCTCTTATGTAGGCCCTTGTGTCCTGGAGGGTGGTTAGGTCAGATGAGCTTCCTCCAGAGATGCCTTCAGCAATAGGTCGCCGACTGTTTTGACTGAGGGCCATCTCTTCTGCCTTTGTGAGTAGCGGTGGTGGTGGTGGTGGTGGACCCCTACCTCTTTTTCCAGCCTAGCCTTTTTTTGTTGGCTATAATGGGGATCAAATTTGAACATATCCAGTAAGCACAAATATGGAGACTTGCAGGCAAAAAAAGCATTTAAGTGTTGCTTTGAAATAGACAATAATAAATATTTTCAGTGTTTGGAATAGCTGAAATCTCCCTCACTACTTAAATATATCACATGATGAACGTAGCCACTTAATGCTGTGTAATTAGGCTAAACCACATCACAGTTTGTTTATTTTATCTTCAGTTGCTGCCAAGTAGGTTTTGTACCTGTTTGGTTGCACCTGCATAAATAAATAAATGAATAGTCACATATTGATTCAGTTAGCAATTTTCTGCCATGCCAGCTCGTGCTCTTTTGCTACTGTTACTGTATTGCTATATCTTTTCCTTAAATACATACTCATATTCTGCATATGCCTTAATGAATATTCCTAACTGCACTGGCGCGAAGGAGGAGGATTGAGCCCTTTTTTCTCCTGTTGCCATGACGAGTCATGTTATCTGCGTTCTATTGATGGCTTTTTAATCTCCTCATGCACATGCTTTACTCGGGCTTAACTCGACTGAGTTGACTGAACTAATTGTTATCAGCTGTTCTGAAAACTCAGGTTTAAACTCAGAGTTTGTTAAAACCGCTTTCTGAAACAGGCCCCTTTATCTTTCCAGCTAAAAACAACAACAACAACAAACATAACATAGCAACAAACTCAACAACTACAGGCGACAAGACAGACCTTTGTTTGACACTTAAGTGCTGACCCTCCCCACTGAGCCTTAAAGTGATGTCTGTGTAAAATATTAGAGCCTGAGCTTCCGCCTTTTTATGCCTCAGGTTGACCTTCAGTTGAGTATCACATAGAGAATTACTTTTATTTAACAGCCATCCACTCGGCTCTTTTCCCTCTTGTTGCTGCACTAGTGGGAACCAGTGTGAGTCTCCTGTTAAGAGAATCAGTGGCTTCGGCCACCAGACTTCATTGGCTTCACTGTGGGGTCCAATCAGCTTTGGCTTGAAAGCACCATCCTCCTATCCTGACACCCGTGAGGTGTCCTGTTCGCCCACAGGCCCTCAGCGATGAAATGACTCATCCACAATCTGCTGCACAACAACCCAAACCACATCTACCAGTTACATTTCACTTTTTTCTTGGGAGGAAAAAATAAATTATTGCCTGGTGGCAAAGCTAGGGTCAGAGGAACACAGTGTCTCCGAAATCATTAGAATACATCCTCTGGGGATCATGAATATCTACAGCACACATCAGTTTGGAATTTGGTCTTTAGTTTTTCAGATGCACTGTTATGAACCAGTGTTGATCAAAAAAAAAAAGAAAAGTCACAAAAATGCTCTAACACTTTTCAGAGCTGTTTTCACAAACTTGTGTTTGAGGCTGCAGTCCTCAGCAGTGCAGTTTTCAGCCTAGGAGGTATCCAGTAAACATCCTCTCAGTTACTGTATATCAGTTCAACCACATTTTCTAGAATAACTGAAACCCAGTGTAGGTGTTTTTGATTCTTTAATACTCTTCTAATACTGTTCTACTATTCTGGATAAGTCAGGATAAATATATTCATATATATATATATATATGCTATATATATATATTCACCATATGTTGAATATTTTCAATGCAGGAATTCCACAAGGCCAATCCAGGCTCTGTATTTCCTATGCTTTTCATTCTGTAGCCTTTGGATGTGATGTTAACTCATGTAGCCTGATTTTACTGCAATTGAAATAAGGATATGGAAATTTACGCAAGGGACTCAAGAGGTAGGACCAAATTAAATATCAAATAAATAAAAAAAGCAGCTATCATAATTACATCTATGTCATAATCACAATTGCCGGTATGTGGAAAAACTGTATATTCTGTGCTACAAGTCTATATTACATCATGCCGGGGCATGAACAGAACACACTCCTCTGAGACTAATTTGCCCACCTACTATGGCTAATTACATGCTGACAAAAACACAGCTGGCAGAAATGTGTAAAGGGACGTTAATGCTCTACTGTAACAGCCAGGCAACTGCTGTGTAGATAAAAATGGCATAAAGTGTAAATGAGACTATACGCCTTGAAACTGTGATAAAAGGATAAAAGTTTGTTCGCATCCTTCGACACACACCCATGTTTTCATAGTATCGTATCAGTATGACTTCTTGGCTTTTTGCTCCTAAAGTGGAAAACCATAAGTACCGGGATCCTGGGCTGTATCACATATCAATATTTAAACACATATTACGTATGTACTCCTGAATGTATATTTCATTATGTATGAATTTTTGATATCTCAGCATTCTGTATAGTTGGAAGTGATTAGTAAGCATAAACCTGAACATCAATACTTGCAGAAATGACTAGTAAAATAATTTTATCTATTTCCATAATACAGAAAAAGTATACATAGGATGAGTGATGTCACCGCTTAATAGATCTGTTTACCGATCTTGCAGCTATCATGGTATTCAGCGAGGTGGGAGCTCTTTCTGTGGCCTGACACCCTTTGATGTGTCCCTGCTTGTTATTTAGGCCTAAATACCTTGAACTCCTCCAGGGATAAATAAGTTTTTCAATCCTCCCCTCTCATGCTGCCACAGAGGATAAATTATATACAGATCTAGTTCTACTTCCTCTCATCATAATAATATGCTTTGCATGGCTTTTCCACTTCATCTAGAATCATGGTAATCCCTGTGCTTCTGTGTAATTATCTCTCCTCTAGGCTGATCTCAGTGCTCCTCACCTGCTCAGCCTAGTCACATTACCCCCTCACTTTTATCTATGACTCTTAAAGCTGCTGCCAAGGGTCCTCTTAACTCACCCCACAACTTTTCCCTTTGCAACCCCTCCCCAACACACACACCCTCTCTCTCTGTATCTCGCTCTCCTACACCCCCCCCCTGTTTCTCATTCTATCCTTCAAGAGGAATGTGATTAGTAGAGGGAGAGAAAAAAAACAGTGCTTCACGGCAAATTTGAATTGCGCGTATATCCCTCATTAATTTCGCAACCATTCTAATAAGTGAAATGAAAAGAAAATAATGGAAATATAATTTGCTAAATTGACAAGGAGTCATTGGTTACCTGGGGGAACAGAGCTTGTTCTTTTCTGTTATGCACATTATCATACCATTCTGGCCTATTCCTGTGGCTGACACTAAGTATTACTCAAAGAGTAGATTTCCTCTATTTTAAAGCTCTCAGATTCTCTCTGCTTTTATCCATTGGCAAAGAAAGTATTTCATAAATTGTACACATTCTACATATTTTTCATTGGGTAAAAGAAAATCCTGTCAACATTTTAAATGGCAGTAACACCATCTAAAATATTGAAATCTATGAATCCCACAAGTGTTATGTAGAAATAATTAGATAATTACGATTAAATAATTAAATAATTATGTAGAATTATTTCTAAGCAATTTTAAGAGGGTCCAGTTGCCGTGCGGTGACTGATTTAGGCAAGTAACTTTTCAATTATCCAACATCTTGTTCAAGTATAGCTTTTATGCCTTCAAACAGTCAAGCTTAATTTAATGGTCTTGAAAGTGTTTTTCATTACTTAGTCGTTGAATCCTACGTCATACTGAGAGGTGACTAACAGTGCCTGGGGAATGGAGTCAGCACTGACTGGCTGGACTGGAGGCAGAAAGTCTCCAGACAGAGATGGAGTCTGAACTTGGACCCCTCTCAAGCATTTGCCATATTAGGTGTGAGGTACACACCTATTTTTGACCAATTTTAGTTGAATTACTCAGGAGCTAAGAAAGTATTTCTTACTGTTATCTGCACAGGAGCAGACAGGAAAATAAAAACTGATGGACAGATGGCAAATGTACTTTTTTTTTAAAATTTTCAATAAAAACAACTAAAATAGGACACAAGTCAAAAAACATTCATCACTAAATGCTACAAGAGGAGTTAGACATAAATGAACCAATTAACAAAGCAAATAAAACACAAATAATATGATTTTAAATGGACAAAGCAACAGTTTTTACTCCAGTCTCCATAATATGTTGATGTCTAATTTCCTCGTCTCGCTACATGCAACAAATGTGTAAGACTTCAGCGTCTTGGGTGACTCTAGCGTGTCTGTTGTTGAACGTTTACAACAAACTTGCGTCTCTGTGTGTGTTTATTACAGAGGTGTAAAAGTTTCCAGCAGACTTATGCACCACTGTGGTGAAAAGGTCTCTCCTCAGGGACGACACAAAGGGCAGAGGTGGTAATTATTCTACAGATCAGCGATGTCAGCAGAACTCTCTCATTGCTTCTAATTGTCCCTTTGGGGGCGCTCAGGTCCTCATTATGGGAACACTTTGTGAGCAAGTGTTGATGTTATTTTGTTGAAGTGATTTATACATTTTCAGATCTTTTAATGTCTGTTGCATTTATTGGGGGATTCTCATTTTATTGGTTCTGTTTGATGATGTATAGAATATGTGTTAAATTTCACTTAAGTGAAGGAAGTGTAAGAGATAAAGATTTCCCACGAAAACAATATCCTAGTGAATCCAGTGGAGACCGTGCAGAATTATTCTTGACATTATTTTCTATTTTCTTTCTTTTCATGTGAAGAAAGGAAGATATTTGATGGTGCTTCTCTGCTTCCCTGTACCGTGGCTCAACGAGCAAGGCGAGGGAAGCTCAACACTTTGCCCTGAGACTGAGAGACACACTGTTTAGATCTTTGCTCCTTACACCCTAGAGTCAAATCTTACTTTCACAAACAGGATGCTCCACCTCCCCAAGGCACCAAACACTCAACTTCACTATGCCACACTTTAGACTTCAGACAATCACCGATATTACTTCCAGCATTTGGAAAAAACATAAAAACAACTCTTGTCATTAAAGCAAGTCATCAGCTGGACTGGTTGGACCACAGAAAGAAACAGAAATCTTCGCTATCTGGTAAACTTCTGAGAAAATATTGAGAGAAATATTAGAGAGCTGACTCAGTGTGTGACACTTATTGCAGATATGGTCTGTGTTAGGTGTGTGACAATAGTCGTCACTGTCCAGTAGTTCCACAGCATACTCCATTGCTCTTGCTTAAAGCCATGACAGTGACATTCATATTATCAACCATTCCTATTTAAAACAGGGACATCTTTTTTTTTCATCAAAATGCCATGTGTGCAGATCTCTAAATTTGACAAAGACATATGAATTATACTGTAAATGACAGATTGCATCCATTCAAATGTCAATTTTTATGTTACAAGTGTTCTGTTCATATAAAAGGAAACAGTAATACACAAAAGTGGCTGACAGAAACAGGATTTTGTTATTGCAATTTGTCAACAGCCCAACACTCTATCAATCGACTTGTCAAAAATAATTATTCTGCTGCCATCGTTTTCGGATTCTAACAAACTGCTCACACTCTAAATTACTGACAGGATATTTTTCCTGTTTCAGCAACACTGAGTTAGCCTGCTTGCTTAGTCATATTTTCCTTTGATGCATATCTACAGTTTCAAAGGCATTCTTCTCAAACCATGCATTTGACAGAATCGTTTATTAAAATGTATGATTGCTCAGCTCGTCCTGCATTTAAATTGCTCTCATTGCTCATCCAGATATAGTAAACATCATGATAATGTGAAAAGTAAACGTCAACAGCCTCTTGTCTATTAAAGCAAAATACTATTCTACATTCATTTTAAATACTGCCAACATGCACACTAAAGGCCGCTTTCTCCCCTGGTAAGGTCAATAGGCAGGCAGCCTCCTCTGAGCTAGTGAAAGCATGAATAGATCATAGAAGCCACAGGCACAGAAGCAACATGTTTGAAATATGCAGCCAGGTCTGTTTGAGACTAAGTATATACTGTAATTATATATCTTTCCCAAGGAGGTTGATCAGTCATAATGGAGCTAAACTGATTGTTTAGCTCCATTAAACTGTAGCCATTGATGGCGACAATCTGTCCTTGAATCTAGATGACTGGTTAAGATGAAACATTTTCCAGCAACAGTGAATGAGAAATTATTTTTAAGATTACCATTTACTGTAGGGTAAACGAAGTGAAGCCATAGGAAAATCGCACTGCAAAAATCTGTAATAATTAACAATCAATGATATTAATATTGTTGCTGAAGTAGAAGAATAAGAATTCTGTGATGAAGATAAAAGCGTGCTTCATAGGTAATCAGCCCACATACTGTGTTCTTCTGTTATAATATGAGATAGAGATGCTTTTTTTCCTCTTCAACTATCTGTAAATTTTAACCCATATATTGTGTGTGTTCTTGACTTCTCCTAAAATGGTGCTATTAAACATATCCTAAGGTAATAAGTGGATGTGGCAAAAAATAAAAGGGTATTAAGTATTTATGGCAATTATCTGCCAGTGGGTTATTTTTACCCCAATAGACAGAGGCCCTGTGCATCGCTGCAGGACATACAGGACCCACTTATACATACATCTTTACCAAATCATATTAATGTCAAATTAAATCATATTACTATATGCGTAATCAAGCAGATAATTAAAATAGGCTATAAAACAATCCATCTCTTCTGAGTTTAGAAGGAGCTTTGTGACTCTGCCCTCTAGAGCAGACTCAACAATACGATACAAATGTACAAATTCAAATACAAACAAGCTGATTGCAAAATGAAAACCTCAGCATATGTGAACTGCGTCTCAGTTCAGAGGCTGCATCCTTCGACAGATGTATTTGAAGACTGATTGTGTTACAGTGGCATGCCAAGGCTCCTTCAAATGCTTCCTTTGTTTCCTGGGCAACAAAGGATCCATCAGGTGGTGAGTCACTATGGAATCACTTTTTAAAAAGAAAATTTGGTGGATTCCAGAAATAAAACACTGGCTGAGGAAATAAATAGGAAATCCCCTATAGACTAGACCTTCTCATTTCTATTTGACCCTGTGGTCAACAATGGCCAGTAAGGCCTTCATTGAAGGATGTGCCCCCTGAATTGAGACGCAGCTATGGTCACGCAGCCCTATGACTTATGTTCATGTCGGACACATCTGCCACCCATGATTGATGTCACTGACATAGATGTAGATGCAGGAGATCTGGAGAGGAGAGCCGAAATTACTGTCTACATTTCATTAGCTATAACAATGATCTTTCCCTAACTGACCAATTTCTTTTTTTAGTTGCCTCACCCTAACCTTAACATTCACCTTAGGTAACTATAGTTAACTTTACTTAACCTTTCCATTCCATAATTGGCATGCACAGATACTGTAGAAAGACACAACAGGAAAACATTGGCAGTGGACATTTAAAAACACAGTCATTGAACATAATCTGTGATTGTGCATAATCATCCAGTATCACATTCTTCTCTTCTCAGTACAGTTAATGGTCTTGTTATGCCACACCTTTTTATTGTAGGAAAAATATGATTACAGGGGGGAAAATGACCCATTGTACTATGGGTAAATCTGGTGCTCGTGTCGTCATATTCGTGCTGACAGGTTGTACGTCATATTTAGAGATAAAAAGGGAAAAATCGGGGAAGCAAGTAGATAAATTTGTGTTGAGCTTGGCACTAAAAGTCTACTATTATACCAACACCTGCTACAACACTTACTCACTGTAAATACAAGCTATGATTAAAGAAAATAGTCAATTGAGAATCCTATCATCAGAGAAGCACAGTACAAAAAACCCCACATGATGGACCCTACACAAACACTTACTGTGTTTGTGTAGGGTCCATCATGTGACAAATGACACATTCACATGACACCCACAACAGTCACATCACATCTACTCCCATCTTTCTGTTCACATACAATAAAAATTCACAGATGCATTGGTCTCCTTAATAACCACTGCCACAAGATTAGCACCACATTTTACTTTTACCCTTAAACTGCATCACCAAACTTTTGCACTTTACTACTACTACTACTACTAATAATAATAATAATAATAATAATAATAATAATAATAATAATAATAATAATAATAAAACATGATTATTATTTTATTTAAGGGTTAGGGTTAATTATTCTCTAAGTTCCTCTAGATCAAATACTGGTTAGTTGCTGACTCGGTTTGTTTTTCCCTCTTATACAATGCTTTAACGCACTAAAAATAGAATAAAGTAGCCTGCTCATGGATGAACAGAGAGCTGTGACCACTTCATTTTCTTCACTTTCACTTCTACACAGATATACTGGCTTGACTTCAAAATCCTTCTGCTCACCTTTAAAGCTCTGCCACAGCATCCAGCTGCACTTGTACGCAAGCCCTGAAACTCCTCCTCTTTTCTTCAGACACTATAAGAACATTAAAAATTATCCCTCACAGCACATAAGTTTAAGCTGGTCTATATTGACTGTAATTAAATTCTTTCTGTCTTGTCTGTCCTCTGCGAGGATTTGGTGCGGTTACCTGCCCTTTACTGTGGCAGAAATCTTGTTGTCTTTAGCATTTATTCATCATGCTTTTAACAATTTATCAGATGGCTAGATGCTTTTTAGTTGTTAGTTTTCTGTTGCATGGTGACATTGAGTGTTTTGAAAGATAGACAACAAATGAATAAATCCACTATCTGTGAGGATGAGATATATTATTAAGAGTGCAGGACATTGTTTCAAGGCTACTAGGTTCATATATCAAGGTCTAGTGTAGTAATGTAAAACTCTATATTCTTTGTATGTCCCTTAAAAAATCACCTGATTTGAAAAATAGTTGCAAAGGAATATTTTATCATTGCTGGTTATGTGCTACTGAGGGATGCAAAATAGCTCTCTACTATAGTCCTATATAGTTCTAATACTATATACTGTACTTGATACTGCATGCAGCTAAAAGAAATTTGAATGAGAGATCATAGATCTAGAGATCTTTAGTCTAAAAGAAATAGTGTCAAACTGGAGAGGATCCTGTGATGTACCTTTGCAGTCCCATTCTGATTTTTTTGCCTAACCTGTTTTCGAAACACTTTCTCCTCTGAAAATTTCTTTCAATCAGAAAACCTCTCTCCATCACTTAACATACCCTCTACCCCCAACTCAATCCTCTCTGCAAAAAAAGGCTACTCCTATCCTCATAGCATCTGGAAAAAAAAAAAAAAAGAGAAAGCCACTCTCTTCCTGTCACACCCACTGACACATCGCTCATCTGTCTGCCCAGAAAATAAGCTGTCAGGACGGAGAAAGCCACTTGTCTAAGGATCATATTTATGTAAGAGTTGTGTCTGCTTCCAATTTCACGTAGGCACAACATCTTTCACCTTCACACTTCACTCCAGGAAATTCATGTATTTTCTCCATGTGATTGCGAATTGCTCCTGCACCCCGCATCCCTCCCTCTAATTTCTGCTGCAGCTGATGGATCAGGTCTGCGTTCCCGGCAACTGCATTGTCCATATGGATCAATGGCGGCGCGTGCATTGCTGATCACAGATGATGAATATTTGATGCTGCCATATTGTTTTGTTTGGAATGCCTAAACCTTGAGTAATCTACACTCAACATTTTGCACCTCAGCCATTTCATTTACAAAGACAGTCTTGTGTTCACAGGACGGCTGTAGGAAGAGGTTTGGATGACAGGTTCTTGTAAGTTATATTACAAGGCTCCTTGTTTGATTAAATAACCTCTGTTTTGACTCTCACAGCCTGTTGAAGGAAGACTTCAGTCAAGTGTGTTGGGACATCACTGCAAGAGGTCAGGTCAGGCATTGTTGAACTGCACAGGCTCATAGTAAATTTAATTCCTTGAAGAGCCTCTGCAGTGGCATTCTCTACTTTCCTAATATTCGCTAAAACAGAGAAGTCAACAGGAACTACTATACTGGATTATATGATATTTGTATTGGTTAGGAACACATATCCAGTCCAGGGTTGTTCTTGAGGATCACTTATTCATTTTACCAGTTTGACAAGTTCTTATACACACAGTCTTAGTTATGTTTCACCCACCATATTGTTGAGTTTAGCTCCATGATGACAGGTGTGTGTTGCAGAGTGCTTGTACAGGATGCATCTTGGTTTGTCACCTTCATGCCCAATTAGTTCCTGTGTCATGGGTGGAACATCTGACAAGTGGAGATTGCAGGAGAGAGCCAGACAGGTGGTACATCCCTAGCGGGAAGCATTTGCAGAGGGATACGAATGTATGCCGGTAGTGTTGGCTTTTAAATGAAAGATAATTACTCCTTATGTTGTATGAGCATTACTTTTTGCTCATCAACTATTTACATCTCACAATGTTTTTAATCAATACAATAATTATAATATCTTCCTTTTGGGTAGGCAGATCCCTCAAGTGAAAAATCTATGTGTTTTAAAACTTGACACATGAACATCCTTGTGTCTCATCGATATTGGCCAGTACTGTATTAAATACAAATGAACTGATCGTTCTTTTATCTTTATTAAAATGAGAAAGTTAAAATTCTATTAGCTATAGCACAAACTACCCCTTTAGCTTATAATATGTACAGAAAAGCTAAATATATACATTATATGTTTCAGTTTTTCACTATTACAAATTACCTTATCCTGTTTGTTCTGCATCGGTCATTAACACACAATTCTCTTGGTGAACCACTGGCAAAAAAAAAAAAAAAAAAAAGCAACTCTAAGGGACTGTAATGAGGAATCATATCATTTTGGAATATTCATAACAAAATGTGCAACAGGAAACCCTACTTGTGAACCATGCATGTGAAAAGTGTACTGCACCTTTGCTTGCTTCTGCTGGGTCACACGAGAGTATCTGTTCTGCTACCACACTTTGATGCAGTGGTTTGTCAGGTTTTTTTCTCCCTCCCTGCCCAGCCCCTCCGTCAAAGCCCGTAAACCCCGCACCCCCAACCACATCTCGCTTGCTTGTAAGCTGTCTCTATCAAAGTAGCTCAGCATGACACTGTTCAGTGTGTCCGCCGGGACCCTAAAAGCCTTAGCTGGTGTGAATAGTGCAGCCAGAGCGGGCAGTGCTGGTGTGTTATGGTGCTGGTTGAAATGCACGTCAGTGTGGTGGTGTGAGCCTTGCACCGCAGGAAGTTAAACGACCATAATAATGAAGAGAACAAGCTTTGAAGACAGTGCTGCAGATCACATTGAAACCATATTACAATGTCTATACATTTATATATTGAATGTATATGTAATTTGTTTTCAACCTAATTTTACATTTAGTTATGAGAACAATGATTTAAATATTGTTTTTAACTGCATGCATGAGCCAATGTTATTTTTATTCATATTTTTTTTAAGTTGTCACCTTGCATTTGAGTCTATTTTTAATGATAACCCTTTTGCTGGTGACTGCACTGATAACAGTAATCCATCCAGTATTCCAGTTTGGCTGTCTTCTGACACCAAATAAAGCTGTGCACTGTATAGTTTTGCCTTTTTGCATAAATGTGCAACAGAGTTTTTGAAATGTGACACCAAGGCACAGTAACAGGGACAATCATTAGAGATCAACAGTATCCAAATGTATCCAAAATCTGATAAGGGGAATGGAAAGGGATGTTTTTTTTATAAGAATATGTAAGTCAGATTAAAGAGCTCTCAGGCACTGTTCATTTCCATTCTATGTTTAGCGGAGAAAGATCACTGAATTTTCAGTACAGCAGTGTGATTCACAGGCAGCAAACAGATAACACGTGTCTGATCACAGAGTCGTGGGGATTATAATGGGACCTGTTTAAATGCTGTAAAAGTCCAATGATAGTCTCTTTCTTACAAAAGCAAGACACTTTGATCATGTAGTATATTTCAAAGTAATAATTATAAAGTCTTATCATTAACTTATGGGAGAGAATTGAGATGGAATATGCAGTATAAGGATTGTGTAAGCTTATTCAAAACCATTTTCTTTTGCTCTCTCTCATATCATCTGATGCAAAGTTGAAATCATTTTACCTTCTTAAATGTTAAAATATCAGTATCAAATGGACACAATTACCCAACATGGTTTTATACTGCTGCAAGATGTGCTTTTACAGCACAGTATCTTACTGACAAAATCCCTCAATACTGTGAAGGGCTGCACAGTAAATAGTGGTCTTAAGAACTTGGGCTACTGCCTACTTTGTCTAGACTTAACACCACTGTGACATGGACATGAGCACTGTGGTATAGAGACAAGCTGAAGCGGGAAGACAGACAGAGGCCAGGAGACAGAGATTAGAAACAGGACAGCAAAGACAGATGCAGTTGGGGGGGTTAATCCTGTCTGTGAGTGAGTGATCATGTCCATCCACCCAGCTGTGGCGCCATCAGGGGCCACAGGGCTTGCTGGAAGTCTGATGAGGCGTCACCGCCGTCTGCTGCAGGAGAGATCTCTCACTCGACAGTTCCTGTCAGCAAGTGGGACGGCCAACCAGGTAGGAGGGGAGAGAGAGAAAAAAGAGACAGGCAGCAGGATAGAGTCAGGAAGAACATATATTTTATATATATATATATATATATATATATTTGTCAATTTTTTTGTCATATCTTTTGGGATTATTGTGAATACTTTCTTCACCTTTCATTTTGCTTTTAATATGGGTTTAGCTTTTTTTCTTTTTTTTCATTCTTTTTCTGTGAAGAGCAGCATGAGCGATGAATTATTTTTCATAATGAGATAATTATGGCTGGTGTGATTAATTTCAGTGTGAGGTTATCTACATGGTTCCAACATAGTCATTAATGAGAGACTGTCACAGCAGGATATCACAAACATCACCTTTCACCTGCCCAGTAGTAGAGTACATATTGCTTTATGCTTTAACAGCAGTAGGTACAGAATGTGTAATGTTAATCATATGTTCATTTTCACTTTATTTCACACTTGAATTGATTGATTCCCTGCAGCTTTACTTGTACTTGCGACCACCCTGGACAGTTCATTCAATTAACCTTCCTCACAATGAACTCGTTAAGAGAGGTCAAGTTAAGTCAAGTCAATTTTTATTTGTATAGCGCCAATTCATAACATAAGTTATCTCAAGGCACTTTCCAAATAGACCAGGTCTAGACCTTCTCTTTATAATATTTTTTACAGAGACCCAACAGTTGCAACCAAGAGCAAGCGCTAGGCAACAGTGGCAAGGAAAAACTTCCTTTTACGAGGCAGAAACCTGGAGCAGAATCGGACTCAGGGTGGGCAGCCATCCACCTCGATCGGTTGGGTCAGAGAGAGAGAGAGAGAGAGAGAGAGAGAGAGAGAGAGACCGACCTATCAACTAAAGGGACATATCAATCAAATAGTCATAAATAAACTGTAAATAGCATCTACAGTATATCAGGAGAAAAATGAGACCATAAAGAGTACAATAATTATTGTAGCATTATAATGATGCAGAATCTATCATTCAGGCCATTATTGCCTAGAGTGCCCAAAGGAAAAACTTGCAGCTCGCAATTGGCTTTTCTCCTGAGAAAATATTATTTTGAATTCTGAGTTGTTTGTCTTAAACCACCCCAAACCCCCTCAGGAGAAATGAAGACCAAAAGCAAAGATCAATCTAAGACAAACGATCCAGCCATAAAGAGAAGGAGAAAAGAAACAGGAGATAAAAAAAAAGAAAACAGTCTCTGACAGTTTAAACTTGGAGGCAGGGGAATTGGATAAGATGGAATTTATGTCCATACAGTATATAACAGATATCTGTTATAAATCAGCAGTCAGGCCACCAAACTGAAGCTCCACGAGATCCAAAAGAAGAAAACGCAGCTCTAATGGAAAATTCTTTTTTTTTTGCAACATGGTTCTCTTATCTCTGATGATAACACTTTACTGAACATGCTAATTGCTGATCTGCGTATATGCAGTGCCCGACAGGGCAAGGTACATGAGCAGTCAGGTGATCACATAGAACAGCCCCATTTTAGCTATATTATCTAACTTATTTGGAAGTGGAACCTGAGCACACATGAAATATCAAAAATAAAAACGTATTGGCTACGTATTGGATTCATTCATTGTTGCGTTGTCAACATTGTTAATTACCTCTACAGTAAACGTACATGGCCATATTGTGACCACACAATATGGTTAAGGTAAGCATAATCAATTAATGGTTGATGCGATGAATCACAGTGTTACTTTTTCACACTACCTAGAAAGATAACACATTTCCTACACATCCACTGAACAAAAGCATTGAATAAGAATCGTGTTCAAAAGAATTATCCACTCTAAACATAATTCCTAAAGAGACTGGGCTTTGTTTATATCTCTGAATGCTTGCATTTCTTGTCCTGCTGATCTCTGTTCTAGCTTATACTTTCTATACTGTTTGCTTGTGACTTTTCTTCTTGCACCACAATGTCTGATCAGTAAGAAACTAAGAGAGGTTACACAGTAATGTCACCACAGCTCCCTCATTCTCTCCCTCCTGTCCAATCAGTTATCCATCTCTCCTGAAGCCTCAAGAAAGCTCCATTTCTGTCTCCCCCAGAACATCTTTCTGCAAGGTTTCCCTAACACATCCTGAAAATGTACACATAAATGCCATCAGTGCCCACATGCAGCCAGATTGCCACTGTCAAGCAAACACACTCAGCCCAGACATTCTCGCTTACCAGATGTGGAGACAACTTGAAAAGTGAAACGATTCAGAGATATTGCAACCCATAGGAGACATAGCTTCATGAAATCTTAAAAGGATGATGTGTTGTAACAGCATTTCAGTTAGCACAGCAGCTTGCTGAAAACTTTTGTATTTTTTAGTGTGTATACATTATTAGGCACACAGGAATGTATCAGGATCAAGGCTTTTCAATGGCAGGTTTGAAAGGGAAGCATTTACCAGTAATGGATTTGAAAGTCACTTGACAGGGTGGTATTGCACTATGGAACTAATACTTAATTTTATTTAGTTTCAATGTCATAAAAGGTTTATGTTGCCTAATAAGCCAAAGCACATTTCTGTAAGGAGTCCCTGTTGTTAAATGGGTCACATTTATATAAAAGTGTCTATAGTTATAATAGCTTTCTGTGCCCTCCCTCTACAGGTCAATGGTCACATCTTCACGTGCTCACGTACTTACACATTAAATTGCTATAATATATTCCCATGCTTATTCAACATAGTATATAAATGCATAAACAGATCATTAGTTTTCCTCTGTTTCGTGTTGAGCCACAATGTTCTCCCCTCATGTCTTTCTTTCCAGGTCAGTGAAAGAGGGCCACCCCACATAACCGTCTCTCTCGCTCATTAATTAGGTGTGATGGCACCTTCCTCCACAGGATCAATGAGTGTGTCTAATACAGTCATTGACCTAAGACCCTCTCCAACTGCACCCCCCACCCCCTCCTCCCACCCCCCTTTGTGCTCGCACCAACCCCCATCCAGCAGGGAGGATGTCAGCTTGTCAGAAACACTGCGCCTACCTTTCCACTGGGAGATGAGATCATATTGGCATGGACCTATATGTGGCGATAAAAAAGGGTGGATTGCAGATGGCCGGCCATCTTGTCTCCAGTGATAGAAATAGACATCTACATCATTATTTTAGCTCTTCATTATATATCTGTTCTCTTCCTGTGGATGTAACTTATTTTCACATTTTCTGCACACTTTCATTCCCCTTGTCTCTCACTGCACTCGCTCTCTTCCATTTATCTTGCCAAATCAAGGTGAACCCAACCAACATGCTGACCAAGACTGTCTTTAATGATCACTTCTTGTTCTGTCTTTCCTCAAGGCAGAATCCAATTTAAGACTTTATATCATCTCTCCACCTTGGCGCCATCCTAGTTCAAGAAACATTTTGACGCGTCACTTTACTGCCCATTTTCGTTGACATTCATTTATCCATCCATTTCTGACTCCTCAAACACAGAGAACAGTTGAAAATATGTCATGAGAAATTTTACTGTAGCTTAGTCTTGAGTAAGAAGACAGTAGACTAGTAACTTACAATCAAACACATTCTATGATATAAGATTGCTTTTATAGTCATTAAATTTTTCTCTTTCTTTCTTTCTTTTTTCACCTCCTTCTAATCTCCTCTTTCTCTTTCCCTCTATGTATCCCTCATCTCTGTTCTCTCTCTTCATGCAGAGCTGACATAGCCAAGTGGACATGTTGAGTTATTGTGCTGGAGGCAATGGTACTCTGCTGTGCTTCACAGATGATCATTTCCCAATTCCACAGCCGAGGAGCGCAGGCCTGCAGTAATTGCTGCAATGCATCCAGCAGCCAGTCCTTATCTGATGCTGTGACAAGAATAGGCCCCATTTTATTGGTCTCACACCCTATGTAATTCGGTAGAGCTTGCATCATTTCCTGCAGAAGAGATGACCATGATGGTGTCACCCTAGGGTGCTTGATGCTGATTGGACGCACAATGTGGCCCTGAGCAAATAAATCACTTCTACTCTGTTCAGAGTAGAAACATAAGCCCTATGGGTGACCAACCACTCTCATCACTGAGACACACACACACATACACACAGTTGCTTAGCACAAACAATTACAGCCTTGATTCCCTAAGCACTAATCAGAGCCAACACAAGGCACATGCAGCATACTGGTGAGATCATAATTAAAACCTCTCTCTTGGCATATTATGTGGCATATCCCAGAAGGAAGACTCTGTGACTGTAAATATATATCACACTAAACCACCACAACACCAAGGAGCTATGGTGCTAATTCATACTAGTATGCAGTGTTTTTGATTATCAGAAGCCACACACATTGGTTCGACCTTATTCCAGCATTATAAAGCAAGAGGGAAATAGTCTGTGTCTTTCCGTCCGTGTTATCTAAGCCAGTGACATTGTCCTTGACTTACAATATACAGTGCATACACATACTCTATGTGGAGTTTGTCTTGTGTATGTGTATGTGAAGTCACACAGAATGATCTCAGAACAAATCAACATGCATTGTTTCACTTCCTCTTTCCAGACCCTCTCCTTTTGAACTGTCACTATACAGTATACCTTATTGTGCCATCTACAAGAATCCACATCTGTTTAACTTCTGGCTATGACATCTCTCATCACTCTAACATCTGGAAAGAGCATGAAGTACAGCCGTGATTGTTAATTGTAGCAAAAGGGTGATGAAGATGATCAGCTTCAAACTATCCATGCACATATCTAGCAGGCGCTCAATCCAAAAAAACTGCAACTTTGACATTTGCAGTATCACCCAAAGGACTCACAAGGCTGTAATATAGTGTTTCTGATTTCCTCATTATTACATTTAGAAAAAAGGTTTGCACCCAATAAAGGGTTAAAACAGAATCATGTGTTAATCATTGTAGAAACATTCTTTGTCACACCCACAGGTTTGGCTAAAGCCACAACCCCAGGTGTGCACACTTCCAAGCCCAGCTTATGATAAAATCAGTAAAATGATGGGAAAATGAAATCACCATTTTGTCCTTCAACACGTTAGGTTAAATTTAATACCTGTAGTCAACAGTGACATTTCTACTTAACCATGACCACAATCTTTCCATCACCTTTTGAGCTAGGGTTGTGTTGCACCGTGCACCACTTCATTAGAAACCCCATCAGACAACACAACTGAAAAAACATACTTTGTTCCAAAAACAGTGCTATGGGGCATTTTAACAAGGCCGTAATTGCTTTGGAAGTAAAGCTCTAACAGCATTTTACAGCCTAAGAAGCAAAGTATTCAACCCCCC
>NW_019525288.1:2308961-2319630 GCF_002814215.2 Seriola lalandi dorsalis
CCCAATTTATAATACAGATTAAAGTTTTTGAAAGCATTACAGAATCAGTTCTCTTATATTGCAGCAAATATGTGGAGCACATTAATTAAAGAAGAAAAATGGGACTCTCAACTCTATAGGAAAAATGCATTTAGGATTCAGTAAAACCATATTAAAAGTTCACAGAAACTGATAAAATTATGGATGCAGCGCTGAATTCGGGCAGTATCCCATTATAATACAAATAAAAAAAGAATAGTTACATTCTGTAAGAACAAAACTTAAATTCTCAGCTTTCATGCTGAAATAGAGGAAAACATCTCTTAACCAAATTCAATTCAAAAAAAAAAAAAAAAACATTATTATTTACCATCATTTCAAGGCCAGTTTAAGAGACGCCCCATTTAATCAAAATTTAAATCCTAAACATAGAGTTTGTGATTACACTGGTTACTAAAACTGGGTGCCAGAAAAAAGTAATGAAAATTATTCTGCCGCCAGTGAAACGGGGAAGGGGAGGACAGGTGTCCATTTTTGTGAAGGATGCTGAATATATTTGTTTTTCAAAATCTGTTTTACAAAATAACACTTGCTGTATCTGTCATTGTTCAAGTGAATGCAAGCAGTGTTTGGAAAGATATTTTAATGGCTTGACCAAGATAGCAGGTCCTGAATTTAAATACAACCACACTGGTGTTACTTATTACAAATTAATTGTTGCTTTTATGTGCAAACCACTGAATAAAGCAAGAAATTATATAATTACTTTCTTGCTTGTCAAGAACATATAGTTATGTATCTCTTCATCTGTGACATTGCTGAGTGCTCACAATGTCCAGCAGGTAGGCTGATGTGTTTGCAAACATCACAGTTAACACGCCCAATGTTGTCATTGTTAATTAGCGTGTTAATTTGAAGTGTCTGATTTAGAACAGGCCCTTACATTTGACTCATGCAGAAAAATTAATTTCTTACGTACAGTCTAACGAGAGAGGGAGAGGAAACTTTTATATGCATATATATGATGGATGTATACATATAGAAAAGGACAATGAATCATAAGTGACAATAGATTTTTTTTAAACAAATGTCCACCAGTGGGCTATGTAAATCTAAATTACACCTAACATACTCCTTTTTCAATACACTGTTCAAGTCAGGTTGTCATGCTAAGTGTCCTAGGAAATGGTCTCTTTACTTTTTTAATCTGATGCAGTTTCTGTTGACACAGGTTGAGGGGGTTAGACATCAGACAGTAAGGGTTCTCATTAAGTTTAAACCAATGGACTATCAGTTATCGTGGTTACAATCCAGAGTGCAGCATTAAGTTACCACAACATGTATGTAATTCAAAGTTTTACTAATTGTTTGCAAAGTGACAACTTAGAAAATTTGCTTTGGACATCACCGAACAGTCCAGGTGTCTGTGAGGTCCAGTGTTGGCCAGGAGGATACAAGTAAAGGGAAGAAAGAAACCATATTTAATTAGTACAGGACTAAGCCTTGGGAGATAATGACATGATAAAGAGGGACATGAATGGTAAATAATGGAGGACACCACAATCCGCTGTTTCTCTATTAGGATCTGCCAGTTTACAGTGCTTGATGAAAAGCCTTCCTGTCGCCTACCACGTCAACATGATCAGAGAGGACAGCTTTCTGTATGTGCTATCAATTCATATAAATATATTCATATGCACACACGCACACACACATACACACAATGAGTATGTGTGTGGCAGAGCGAGAGAGAGAGAGAAAAAGGAAAGAGCAATAGAAAGCGAACATAGTTGAACAGCTGCCCAAAATGCCTAAAGGATTAGACTGCTCTCTTTTGATCCCTCTCACACAAAATGTACTAATGTTAAAATATCAGTCTGTTGGATTGGTTCAGGTTTTATCTGTGAGTTCTTCTTGTTAGCGCTGATTGAAAAAGATTATCCCTGTATCTGAAAGGCTTATCGTGGCTTGAAAGTGGCTAAAAACAAAAAAGGCCAAATCAAAATAAATCAAATAACAAGATATGAACATGCAATTACCATTTGTACTCATAAAAACTGAAATAGATAGTGAGATTAAATAGAGGATTTTTTTTATCTACAGTGTTGCACAGCACAGTGTTTTGAAGAGATATGATGCTGTCATAGCAGGAACATAGTTTGAGATCACATTTAAATTACAGGGGAAAACAATGTATAAGCCAAATGGATTAAAAAAGAAAAAAAATATCAGAGAATATTATAGTTTCTTCCGACACACGCATTGCTTTCTCAAGGTCTGCAAGCTTGTCCGCTTCAGCCCTGCGTAGCAGTGCAGCACTGAAACTTACAAGCACCTACAGGGTACAAACAGTACATGGCAGTGCAAATGCCATCCATCCATCCATCCATCATCTGCTACTTGTCCAGGTCCATGTGGGTTGCAGTGGCAGCAGGCTAATCATGGTGGCCCAGGCATCCATCTCCCAACATGTCCTCTTCCTGGGGGATCCCATGAAATTCCCAGGCCAGATGGGATATATAAACCCTCCAGTGTATTCTCGGCCTACCAAGGGGTCTCCTTCCAGTTGGAGTTGTGCCCAGAATATTCCCAAAGGGAAGCATCCAGGAGGCATCCTAATCAGATGACTGAACTACCTTAACTGGATCCTTTCAACTTGAAGGAGCTGCAGTTTTACTTTGAACTCTCATTAGATGTCTGAGCTCCTCATCTTTCTATGGGTTAGCAAAGCCACTGTGTGAAGGAAACAAACTTCCATTAGTGCATTCTTTTGGTCACTAGCCAACACTTATGGCATAGATGATGGTTGGCACATTGATCAAACTACACCAAGATAACCACATACAGACACATAAGCTTCATCTTCTTCTTCTTTCTTTTATTTGCATTGATAAATATCATGATTGCTCCCTAAAAATGGAGCCATAACATTTCTATTGCCCCCTGGTGGTTGGCTGTAGTGTAGGTCATAAACTCCACCTCCTCCATGTAAGTGGATGGGGCATTGGCAAAACAAAAAAATCTTGTACTTGTTCATGTCCAATAACTTTTTCCCAAAAATGGTTTATATCATCTTACGCAGTTTTTATCATGCTGATGTATGATCAAGTGTTGATTTTTCTGATAAGTTTGGTTTTCATTTGTTATTTGATGCTATACAAAACTGTTGTGATTTCAGGATTGTCAGCTGTGACTCATGTGACTGGCGGGTGTATGGGTGGGACCTCGATAGTGTGGCTCTGCCAGAAGATCACTACTGCACAAACTCTCTACAGTCTAGTTTTAAAATAAGGCTTGTGACCACTCCTCCCAGGATATGGTTACCTGCATAATATTGAAAGAATATGTTATGAGGGTTGTTGCTAGTTGTTGAGGGTTGACTCATGCAGTGTTGTGCATGAACATTTTCAATATGTTCATATTTTTTGCAAAAGCTGAACTGAACTAATCAGTTTACAAAGGTTGAACGTGACAGGAGTGAACGCCACTCAGGTTTTACGACAGTTTTACAGCGAGCCGCATGACATCTCCATAGACACGGCCCAGCATGGCTGGTGCTAGCAGTATAGATGCATCTACTACTGCTGTAGCCAGTTTGTTTGAGCATTTGAAGCAGTTTTATGAACAAACAAGTGAAGAGTCAAACGGATTATATTTATATACAGATTTTAAATGTAACTCATGTCTGTGATTCTTCAGTGGTATACAATAATGCATTTAGTTTGGGAGTGACAGTGATTTGGGGTTGGTGAACAAATTAACATGATCTAGTTCATTTTTGCAACCGTGAACTTAGTTCAAAATTTTGAAAAATTTACTATGAACGTTCATTTTCATCTGTATGAACTGAACTTTGAACTAGTTCTTTTTAAGTGTGAACTAGCACAACACTGGACTCCTGCCTGTTTTTGGTTTTAAGTCAAGAGTATAAAGAATTATTTAAGAGAGGAGATCAGTCTCAAACAAGGAATCATATTTTCCCTCTTCCCGTTTGTGGTATTCATGGGCAGGATATGAAGTTGCAGCTGAGTTTTGGTGAGTTCCTGTGAGTAATGTTAAAATGGCAATTCTGCAGATGATGTCAGTTTGGTTTCATGAGCTTTGGTGCAACAGTGAGTGAGTTTTTTCTCCTTTTATGAGACTTCCAAGATAGACAGAGAGACAGTAATTATTTGCAGAATTTTTAAAAATGGGAAAAGGTGAGAAATGCAGTGAGGGAAAGACAGAGGAAGGAGACTGGGAGGGAAAATGCCTGCAAGAATACATGAAAAAAGAGAAGATCGAACATCTCAGTCATCAGTGGAGAGAAGAAATCACTCTGACATCACCGAGCTAATGTCCTAAAGTCTCTTCCATCAGTGGCACCCAAGATGTGCCTCTCCTGTCTACTCTATAAACCTTTTATGAAGAGGGAGGGAAAGAACGTGGTGAAGAGAAAATGGAGAGAGGGGAACTGCCAAAAAAAGCCAGATAAATCAAATGTGGAGCAGAACTGAGGGAAACACAGAGAAGACTTTGAAACTATAGATAAAGGAAATATGTAAGGCAATAAACGAAAAGGTGGGAGGTTAAAGCAAGGAATTTTTTTTCTGTGCTGTGCTCAGGAAGGCGAAGCTCAAAGTTTGAAACTTGCCAGTGAGCCCAGAACTGGGACCTGTGGCATCCTCTCATGCCCACCCTGAATGACAGGCACACACAGCGGGCCGCTGAAGATACTGACAGGACCAATAAAAATCTTATGGATTTTTTTAAAACCGGAATTAGTCCCAATGGCCAGTACAACTAGAACATAACAGACAAAAGGTAAAGTTCACTGTGTTATACAATGCTATAATCATAACCTAGCAAGCGGTAGACTACATGCAGACAGATGATGGCTGTGGTGCATATCACAACCCATTTCAGAAAAACAAGAACACCAAATTTAATTGTTTGTAAATGTGAATCATCACATTAACCTGAAAGGTCCAAATGGTGGAAAAATGCATTATCTGCTCTATCTTCCTCAGTCTGGTAATTGTATCCAAGTCCAAGCACAAATTTCAAAGTCATAAAGTATATACAATATGCCTTCCTTTCGAACTTCTCAATGCTTGTTCCTGCACTTACTCTTCTACTCTTCGTACTCATCTAAAATGATTGTCAAAGTAGTCCAAAAGATTGCGACCATGACATGAAAACAAATCGAATTAACCATTCACTGGAGTGCTTTTCCAAAATAGTGTTGTCACATGCCGCACTCAGCTGAGCCACAGTGGAAACAGATATTTTTGTCAGTAAAGTAGGTCTATGTTGATATGCACATATGTGATTGACACAACAAGAGAAATGCAATGTAATGTACAGTCAGGGTAATGTAATCCAATATAGTCACTTTGGAATAAAAAATACTCTTGCAGCTATTGTTTAAATTTTTTTTTTTTTTTTTGAGAATGTAGATTTTACTCTTTGATAAATTTAGACACTGTAAGTGTTGATGTATAAAACTGCAAACCTCCCAAATCAAACAGCCAAAATCACCAGTATTTACTGCAGTGTGCTGGATTGAATTAGATTGTTCCAAAACTTGCTCATGTTACTCTTTATGTAAATGAGACTGTTGTGTAAAAACACGACAAAGGGGTAAAAAGGCTGTAGATGACTTCACATTACACTTATAAATATGCATAACAGTTCTATTTGTATCCAGCTTGCTCTCTGATGTAGGCCTATGTGAAGAGTTATTCTTAAATGTATCATGAAGTGGCTTAGTCACAGTTTTATCCAGTTCAAATAAAGTGTGATCTCACCAGCCACATACTTTTATAGCGTTTGCCCTGTTTCCACTGAGCTTGGCCACTGTATTTGCCCCATCTTTATCACTCTTTCCAGGGTGCGAGGAGAGAGACCACACTTTTGCCATAGTTCATTATGTTTACTTCAGCAGGCCTGGTGTAGCAGAGGCAACTACATTGGCAGTACTGCACAGAAAATAATAGCTTTGATAGAGGGAGTTATGTAAAGATATTAATCTGACTGTGGATGGGTGTTTTTGTAGGTCTAGCTTCCTGTGAAAGTCGTGCGAGCAGTTATTTCCATGGAAAATGTGACAGTTGGGCACTTTCAAAGGGAATTCATAATGGAAGTGTTTTTATGACAGTTGGTCCCATGCTGGTTTACAAATGACATATGCTCACATTTTCAGGCTCTGCCTCTGAAATGATTATTTCTTGTATACTCTATGGTTAAAACTTTACCGGAAATTGTGCATCATCAAATGGTTATATCCTGAACAAACATGTGAAAGTCAGGTAGAAGCTGAAACAAACAAATACATTGCTTCATTTTTTATCTTAATTTTCACTTGCATAACATCAGACAAGATACGCATAATTATATAATCACAGATGGATAAACTTTGAACTCAACTGTTAATCTACATCGAATGAAATGTAAGTTTATGATGTTTTTTCCTAATAAGATAGAAAGTTGCAGACCTCTTTTTTTATTCTAAAGGGAATTTTGTGGATATATATATATATATATATATGAGAGAGGAGAGAGAGAGAGAGAGAGAGAGAGAGAGAGAGAGAGAGAGACAGAGAGAGAACATGACTCCATAACCTTGTTGCATAATAGAGTTTCTTTTTTATTTTGCACCGAAAAGAAGAAAAAGGGGATTTTGTTCAACAAACGGCACTCGACTTCAACCATTAATTTTAATGGTAATCATGAACTGCGTCAGTGTAACTGACTTAAAGGTCTGTTTAATTTAAAATCAGTTTTAATTGGAAAGGTCATTCAAGCAGGTAAAACTATAGAGAAATGAACTATGAGCGACAATATTTTTAAATTCTGAAAAAACATTAATGCTCATTTTTATGAACTGCTTTTGGCAAATTGATCAGATTAGATAGCTGAGTGCTGGACAATTGAGACCACTGTTTCTTTAATACAGTAAAGAAATACCAAGTCCATGCTGCACAGACTATAAATAAGAAGCATATCTCATCTATTTCAATATAGTACAAAGCTCCTGGGCTCATACCTCCCCAATACCTTCCAGAGAGGCAGCAAATAGATAAAAATGACACACCTTTTAAGTTCCCTATGGATAAATGCTTGGTTAAGTGTCCTTTCAACCAGTATATTGTTGGCTGGTAAAGAAGATTTGTTTGATATAGAAAACAATTTATACTCTAAGTTCTGTTGCAAGAAAGACAGTTTTGCCCCCCAACTATTATCAATTTATTTTGATCATGTTACAGCTCCTGCCTGTTCTTAGGACAGTGGGGGAAAAAAGAGCACGACACACTTTCTTGTGTTGCCCTCTATTGAGGTCCGCCTGCGGCATTTTCTGTCACATCTGATAACATGATTTAGACGAAGCAGTCGCCAAATGCGAATTTGTTCCTTTTCTTAGAATTTCTGGCCACATAACTGTTTGTTTTATCCATGGGCTATTTCCCATTCCACTGACTTCATGTTATATTTTTGGCCATGGTATCTCAATATACAGTCCATCGTGCTGGTAATATATTCAGTAAGTATATATATAGCTTACAAAACACAGGAAATGTCATGTAGTCAAAATGTCTCACTTAAAGCAGCATTAAATTTGTTAAAAAGACTATCAGCCTGACAAATTTGAGTCTGGACATTTTTTACTGGGGGAAATGGCGAAAATAATACAACATCCTACTTTTTTTCTTTACTATACTCAGTACAGTAATGAATAACAACATGTAAATGTAATATAAGCTCTAACAGCTGTGTCTATAAATACAAGCTAAAGCTTTTAGCGTAATTGTGTAATTGACAAAGGTGTGTAAGTTATTGTGATCATCCTTGTCAATACAGAACTAGACAATGAAAAAGAAAAAGAAAATATGAAATGAATCGATGCATTTTTGCCCCATTCCTTCAGCAGTGACAAAACAGATTTGTCACTAGGTAAAGTGCAGCAAATGTGATGAAAACAAAAAATGTAAAATGGTTTAATATCAGTTACGGTGCCCTAAAGCAGTCAATATGCCTCTTCTAGATTTTCTATGCAGTCTTGCTCACTTTGACCGACATGCTGTTGCACATCAACCTTTGAATATATAAAAATATGAAAACTGCGTGAAGATTGGATTTTTTATGAATTTTTGTTATACTTTTAAAGTAAGAGTAAGTGTAACTAAGTTTGAACTGTAAGTACATTAGTAAAAGTTGAAAAATTTGAAATGTACATGCAGGTACAATAACCAAAATACTGGCCCCAGACAGACTGAATATTAGTTAAACTGATAGACATGCCAGTTCCTTAGCTGCAGACTTCCCTGAGTGGAAGGAACTCTGTATTTATTTTATTGAGTGGAGCCAACAATATCAAGGCCAAGTTCATTGTAATGCATTTTTATGAGAGCGCCATGTTAAAAAGGATTGATTTTTGAAAATGCAATAACTTTACATTTAACCACTCCAGGAAAATCAAATTCCAAAAGCACATAAATTAAGCATTTGATCATATATGTGTATAAACTGAGAAAAGTCGGAATTCCTATGGCATGGGACAAACAACAAAGCTGCCCTCTTCCAATGAATGAAGCACTTATTTGCTTATGCTTATTATAAAAACATGGCACTATATGGTGTGGGAGGAATATTCTGCCTCCATTTTGCAGCAGATTGCAAATCAAAGATGTATTATAGTATACAAGAAATGCATAAATTTCATGTTCCTCAAAATTGTATTCCAAAACTGATCTAAGGACAAATTACCCCCACATTAAGTTGGCTTATCTGAGCCTGGTGAAGAGCACCGCTCAACAAATAAGCAACAAAGGCCTGGAAACCACACATACACAAATTACCACATTAGTGCACAGTGGTGTTCTGATGATTTTTTCCAGTAACTAAGGCTCAGTTTGACAGAGACCTGGTGTTTGACTGTATACGAGCACAAATTGTCACCGGATCACTTTTCTCTATTTTTAGACAGTTTTATCCTCTGAAACCAAGAGAAGGATTACACTCTAATACAGCAACAACTTGCAACACACACGCAGGCACACACAGACAGACACACACATTTAACATCCTCCGTGGGTTGATGCATGATGAAATATTGATAATGACTAATGGTTCGATCTTACATTTCCTTGTGTGCCTGATAGGTGCAGCAACATCGAGGACACGTACTAGTCAGTATATGTAGTGAATCATTAATATTCACCATGAATACTGGATGGATTCTTCATCCACTGAAGTGCTACTAATACCCCAGACAGAGACTTTTGGTGCTTTGATCAGTATGTCTTTCTATCCTCAAATGCTGTAAAACCACACAGATATGCTGTAGCACCACTGTCATTTTCTTCACCACGGCAACATATTATAAATCTTTCAATAATATATTAGTGCAGTTAAATTCTTCAGTAGGTGGTCAGCTCTAATCCACATTTCCTTTAAAATGGAAACATTTTTTGTTTTATAATGTGACGATGATTAGACCTTATATATACTGTATATATCAGTGGCGGCTGCTGGTCTTATAAGGAGGGGAAGCTCATTTTCGGCCTACATCATAAAATGTGTCCGTTTATTTATATGTAAATTCGCAGAGTGACAGAAGAGAGTCGCCAAACACAACGCTAGTCGTTTTTAACAAAGACAAAGTCGCTGAGTATCAGTAACGTCTCCAGATCAACTCCGAACAACGGAATAAAAAACTTGAAAAATGCTCCGGTGGATGCTTATACTTCAAGATCGCTGATTCGCTCATTTCGCTGTCAATCAAAAAGGGACTCAGTCTCAGACAGATCATCCAATCATCATGCAGAAGCCAAGCGTCCGGGCCAGCCCACTGTCCCATAGACCCCCAGAGACGCTGAGCGTCCGATGGGCGGGAACAAGCCCAGCATTTACCAAAATGACCGTCTAGTTTCGCTGCAGTGGAACAACCCACTCAATGCTTCCCCATTGAAGTCAGTAGACGCTCGGCTTCTACACTGTGTAAAGCACTGTGGTGCTGCGGGGATGAATGAGAAGGAAGTCGTGTCGGTTACCTGTGATAAGTAGCTGATTCTGAACAAAAGATGAATGTGTTTTAGCGCATATTTAGTCAATGAAATGTACATACAACAGTACATATTTGACCAATTATTTTGTTGACATTTTAGGGGAAGCTGTGTTTCCTTTGCAGTCTTAGAGCAATCGCCACTGGTATATATATATATATATATCGCATATTTTGCATTTAGAAAGATTTTTCTCCTTGACAAGCTGTTCCTCAGTCACACTGTCCTTAACAACTCTTTACTCCAAAGTCTTGGACTAACAGCTATCTTAACAATAGCAGCCAGAGGATGTTCATTTGAAAAATCAACAAATTAATCAGCTCAGGGGGGATGCACAGGTGGAGGGTGAGCGCTATTGTCTATCGGCAAGGGCTTTGCTGTACATTTGGCTGGACAAGAAAAATCCCCATGGCAACACACTGGAGAAGGGCATGATGGAGCAGATGGCTACTCCCTTACTCTATTCACTCGTGCTTGCCAGACAGACGATGCTACAGGTGTGACAAGATGTCCAAGCTGGATCGAGGCCCAGTCCCAGGTGTTCCCTTCTTCCCTTGCTCCTTGGTTTTTCTCTGCAGTTCTCTCCCAATTCAACCACTTTCTCCTTCCCCATCCTTCCTCCTTTTGCTTTCGCTTCCTTCCTTTCG
>NW_019525288.1:2319650-2376244 GCF_002814215.2 Seriola lalandi dorsalis
CATCCAGCCCCCCTCCTTGCTTACCTCAAGCCAAAGATCAGTTGGCTACACTCACAGGCCAGTTGAGGGGATGTCAACTGCAGCCAAGGAGAAAGCTGACATATCTGTTAGCCTGGGGGGCCTGTCCAGGTGGCTGCTCCAGTAGGTAACAGCCAGATGCTGACAGGAAGCCTGGCAAATAAAGGAGAGATGATGTGGCTGTGATGCTTTTCCAAGCCAGCATGAAAAGCTGCCTGAAAACAAGGGTGTTGTCACAGTAAAACACTGGAACCAAAAATTAAACACTTTTTTTAACGATTAAATGATTTTTCTTCCCACTCTTACCATTTTCTATTGAACCATGATACCATGTGATATTAAGGTGGAAAAAACAAGATTTTGTCTCAGTTTCCATTGTATTGATTATTACCCAGGTTCAAGGTGATAACTATTCACAGGTCATCACCACCTACAGCAACTCACATTATGTTTACACATTGAATAGCTGGTAACACAATTCCATGCTGCTGAGTCTTGCTGTACTTATTCACAGTTGTATTTGGCCTAATAATGGAACCAGTTAAAAACTAAGCCTACTATGCACTAGAAGACTTTGAGAAGACTGGATATCTTGCAAGGTCACTATTTGCAAGATTAGATTCATTTGGTGAATCTAATCACCAAATGAAAACACAAAGTCCAACTTTGTATTTATGATTTTCGGTTTTTATTTAGAAATTATTTTCCTTGTGTCCAATTACCCTTGCCTCCCTGATGTATTTAATGTCAGTCTTACACCAAATGATTCACATTCACTCACCTCATTGGAGTTGCCTCTGTGCTCACTATCAACCCAGTTTGCTGCTTCTTGTTTGTTGCTGGAGAAATGAGCCATGACTAAAAACTTCTGATAATATCAAACATGTTTAATTTTAAGAGTTAAGACAGGTCGGATGATCACCAAACACCAAACGATCAAGATAACGTGGCCATGATGATGGGAGCTGCTACACTAGCAAAGTCGTTTGGTGTAAGGCCGGCATAAGGCTAATGTGAGTGCAAACAAACACAAACTCACAGTGTAAGCACACACGGGTGTGACCAGCATTTTCTCAAGTTTATGCTTTGTATATTATAGTTCAGCACAAAGGCGCTTTCAGATTTAAGATGAAAGTAAATGTAATTCAATTGCAGTGAGGTCTTGAAGCCTTTCAGGCTATATTGTGTGCAGAACACTGTCCCATAAAATATCTTGGGGCCCATTTTCATGCTGGTGCAAATCAACTGCAGTGACCTTGCACTGGGGAAGTAGCAATTTCATTGACTGAAAGCAGATTCTTCTTGAGCCCGCACTCGCGTGGTGATTTTATGATACTGCCTGCACCAACACAAGCAAAGGATAGAAGAACATTGCTTTTTAGGGGAATGAATGCAGCTGATTTGATATCCGTGATTGATGTCAGCCCACGCCTTCTCATAGTTCATTTTATCCAAACAATTCTAACCACACATGAGGTGCTCACACTTCAATAAGCTTGTACTGTGACCCTTTGGCATTGCCAGCACTTCACTGTCAAAAATAAGACCCCTTAGCTGAAGAGGTTTTACAATCATAATAGATAAAATGTTGGAATGTTACATTTAATCCTGACAACTTTTAATGTCAGTCGAGTCACATATCTCAAAGGAAGGAAGATGCTCCAGATGACCAGAGTGAGTGAGTGAGTGAGTGAGTGAGTGAGTGAGTGATTGAGTGAGGTGAGGTGACTAAGCAGAACAGATAAAAAGGGGTCAAGAAAAGCTGGCAGGAAGGATTAAAAGAATGTTGCAAATCCACTCTTCACTTGGGATCCTCAGGGAAATTGAAATAACTGATGAAAATTGTATTTGTTTATGATATTAACACTACAGAGGTAATGGTCATTGATGCCGAACAGCTCTCTTCATACTCTTTCATTCAATGAAAACTATGGAACACACTCTCTTTTCACAGTAGGAGGTCTCTCAGAGGTGTTTTGTTAGCCTTAATACAATGAACAAATACTAGAGAATTCGTACAGAAAATACAAAATCAGTTTTTTTTTTTTTCGTTTTTTTTTACATTGCCCCTTCAACAAACACACATAAATTTGAATATTAAGCCACATAGCCACAAGTCACCTTTTTGTCTGCAGCCAGATAAGTCTGAAATATCACCATGGCCACTCTTAAACACAGCAGGTGTTGAATCCCTGCTAGCCCTTGAGAAGAAAACGACTAATATAGGCATATGAAACCCCAGGGCACTGAGTGGCACTTCAAATGGCAACTATGACTAACAAGGCTGAACAACATAACAGTAGTTGGTCCTTAATGGAGCCCAGAGCCTAAGCAATGATTTATGTTAAAGTGTAAGTAGCTACACTCGCTGTCACTATTTTTGCTTTCAGCCTCAGCAAAAGAACACTTTTGAAGAACTGATGCCTGCAGAAGGAGATCAAGCTTTAATTCTGCATATTTATGTGGCCTAAATGCTGCAGACACACATGCTTGCCTTAAACAATGTTCAGCCATTGGATGCTTTAAAACAATAATTATTACAGCTGATTATTATAATTATTACAGCTGCTCTGTCATACCTCCTCTAAATCATGTGCATCACTTTTGAGAACGGTCTTACAGAGAATGGCATTTTCTTTTCTGCTGCTTGCCCATTGAAAGTTATGTAGTAATTGTGGAATTTCTAACTCAATCTACATACTGTGGAGAGAGCAGCTTCCAACAGTCCATTGTCTGTTTGTACTATTTGCTGACTGAGCATAAAGTTGCTTTATGTGTAATTCCCTGTTGGACTGTCTCTGCTCCCAAGTTGGGAAACTCAACATCTAGCTGTCGATGTATGTTAGGACTATCATGCCTCTTAGTCGTTACAAGTCTGCTGCCGCACACCTTGTTAATAATTGAAAGGCTAGGTAAATTCCAAACAGCACCTAACACATAAATGCAAAGGGGAGTGGTGCAGGGCAACGTGCGAAAGAGAAGAAGCATCCAGGTCCACAAACATTAACCATCTCCCTTTACACCTTGGCAATACCAGCTGCACAGCAAAAAGGGACATCACAGCAGCTTAGCAGAGGCAAATGTGTTCTTAACATATTTCAGAGGAAACAGATTTGAAACTCAACAATGTGCCTCAGGAAACAGGTAGTACAGGTAGTGAAGCTCAAACCATTATGTTGCTGGCGTAGATGGCTTGTATTGATTAAAATTGAACTGTATCTGTTCCAGGAGAGGGACAGCTGAAGGACACAGCTGAAATGCATCCTGTGTAGACAGGAACAGACAGCCTGAAGAACATCTTTTATCCATTGCATCCAGAGGGGCAAGAAGTTTCGGAAAAAAAGCCCTATAAAGTATACAGTGTGTTTCATTTTATTGCTATTCGCCAACAGTCTTTTTGTCTCTCTGACAGCATTGTAACAGATGGCAGGAACCCAATGTTGACTGAAGACACACTCACAAACAAAAAGAATGAGTGAAGTTACTATACATCCTATGAACTACTGCACATTTTTATCAACAAGAGTTGAAACATAAGTCCAGAGGCCATGTTGTTTAGTAATTCGCTTTGGTTTGTGAGGAAGTAAATAAAGAAATAAATCACTACAAATCTACACAATGCCTTTGCCAATATATTTCTAATGCAGACAGTAACTGTAAATAAATGCATACTTTTTGTAAATTTTTTGATGTTTTTTAGATTGTGTATTTGAAAAATATTGTAGTAAGAACATTATTTATTATGATTATTAGATATTATTATTATTATTATTGTGCTGTCTCATTTTGGTGTTGTCCTTGTAAATTAAAGCCACTTTAATTCAGAAGGAATTTGTTGCTGAAAATAGTTTTGGTAACCTGTCATCCCACAAGCATAGATCTTTTGGCATTTAGGGAGTGGGCCAAATAAAAATAAAAGGGATTCAAGTTTAAACAAGATGGGCTTTTGGTTTTTGTCAGTCTACCATCGCTTGTCTTCATATCAGGTAGGCTACGAACAAACATATGAAGAAGCATTCCCAATTCCTGCACAGGGAAGAAACATTACATGTACTGGATAACTGGATACAACAATAGGCAAACACTGTACTGGCTAGGGCCCAATCTTGGAGCCAAACCTGAGAGAGAAGTTCGCTGGCAAGCGTCTCGACCTGCACCACCTGCAGGAATCAGGTTCGGGTGTGATGCAAGCCAGGTGGCAGATGAGGGTAAGAACCTATAGACAGTCATAGACTGGTCCTAAGGGCGTGGAATGTCACCTGGGGGTTGGAGTGGTACCAACTTGGACTCAACCACGCTGGGCAGGTGTAGTGATACTCACAAGCCCCTGGCTGTGTGCCACTGTTTTAGACTACTCAGAGAATAAGAGGATCACCTCTATGCAAGTGCAAGTTGCTGGGAGGAAGGCTCTGACTGTGTTTATGGACTAAACTGCAGTTTGTTCATGTGGGCAACTATGGAGGAACCTGATGGGGGGTGATGTGGAGGAACGGCCTGCCTGATCAGAACCAATGTGGTATTTTGTCTTTAGACTCCTGTGCTTGCTATGGATTGGCCATAACAAATACCATCTCCAAGCATAAGGTGGTTCAGAAGTGTACTTGAGCATGTCTAATTGAAGAACTGGTTGCTCCTGGACCCATGCAGAACTGAGAAATGTCAGACCCAATTGGCGCCAACCTCCTTGCCAAGAAAGTTGGTAAACTACTCACCTGGGTATTACACATGATGTTAAACAGACCTGGAAACCATGGCAATAGAACGGGACATGACCTGGACCCATTTGACTATATGAAACGTGGATCTGAACCCATACGGGTCCCAGGTTGCCTGGCTATTGACTGTAAGCACAGAGCAGTGATAGTGTACAGATCTGACGGTCTGACTTTGAATAAGAGGTTACATTTCTTAATGAGGAGTACAAAGCTCTGTTAGAGAGAACTGCACCTCAGACCCACCATTCACTGTGACACAGTATGGTTAAAAGGTTGAGGCAAGCATGGGTAGTCTGGGAGTTAAGTGCTGCAATACTCTAACTACATCTGAGACCTTTATCTCATTATCTCCCTTTATATCGCCCCTGTTGAGTATCAAATGCACTACCTAACTACATCTAAGCTTGCATGTGGAGTCCCTAATCAAGAACAATACAACAATGTGATGTCTACTATACATTTTAATCAGTGATAGAATTATGGATGATTGGCTTTGTTCAGGCGTGGTATATACAGTATATTCATTCCAACTCTTCAGTCATTTCAATCAAATGCACTCAACACAAACTAAAACACGAGACAACCATTTGCATCCTGCAGTCTCATGACGAAATCCCTCAATACATGTAGACCAAGAGGGAGAAGATCTGCAAACATATTAGAAAAGATTGGGATTCTTTATGCTACATTAAAGTGTGCTTACAAAAGTGTTTCAGTTAAAGATACTGTAATAATAATAATAATATATTAATAATAATGAATTGTAACAATAAATCTATGGTTTTATGAATGCCATTCACAAAATGCATCTTAATAATAAATCAAGAAAATGTTTGAATACTTAAAATAATGTAAATACTGAAATGACGCATCTTTGTGAGACATAAAGAGACGTAGTTCCAGTACTCTAAGGTTTTGACCATTCAGTAAATCAACAATGCAATGATTAATTTGGATGTTTTTACATTGTGTTATGACAAGCCTGTAGAGCAAGGTCTGGGAAGAGTAATACCAAAGGTTAATTTCTCTTCATAATTCTCATTTCAGAAAAATAATTACAGGGATATTACATTAGTGCATAAATGCCCAAAGGGTCTGAAATAAATGTAAAAAAGTACAGTAAATACTAAACAGAGAAAAACATGGACTTAATTAAATTATATTATTCATACTTCTTTTGGAGGGAGAATATAAACTCAGCAGCAACTCTTGCATGTCTAATCATCTGTCTGAATATCTGAATAATCATGCCCTTGCATCAAAATACAGGGGAGAAAAAGACGACAAAAAAACAAAAAAATAAAGAGAAAGTCAGCACCTTCATGTAAAAGCTTTTTGATTGACATTGCTTCAATGTAAAATGGATGCATCAATGGAAAGCCTGTAAGCCTTCTACCAAAAGGGCAGACCTTTATGGTTTGATCCCTCGTCCTACATACACCTCCTCAAACACACTGGCCCTGATAACAGCAGACACAGATATTACCTTAGATTCATCAGGAGCTGCTGGAAAAAAGGAACAATTGCAGCTTGCCCTAATGGGATATTCATAGACCTGGCATCAGAATGTGTGTGTGTGTGTGTGTGTGTGTGTGTGTGTGTGTGTGTGTGTGTGTGTGTGTGTGTGTGTGTCCTTGGGCAAGGCGTCCTGTGCTGGTCATATGGACATATGTGTAATAACACAGTTATTATATATACACACACACACACATATATATATATATATATTTATATATAAATGGATAACAGGGACAGAAAATTGCAGTAGAAGATGACAAACAAATAATTTTTTTTGCAAATGGGCAAAATATGTTTGCAGTCAATTACGGAAGCCGAAGAACATGAAGAAATCTACCAGTGTTTTGTCTTGTCTGTTTTTTAGTAACTTCACACAGTGTGATTTCAGGATTTATTTCTCACAGCTCTTCACTTCCATTTGGGCAGATTGGATGCAATGGTTCCGCTGAGCAAACAGCAGATAGTATTTGACATTTATTCAGGGGCATTGCAGTGTGAAGGTTATCGGCGAAAATTTTTTAGGCTTGTGCCATATCTGATGACTTTCTCTCTAGTAAGCCTTACATTTGAGTTCAAAGGCATGTTCCTTCTTGTAGTCAGATATCAGCTTCTTTCTGTTTCACTTGACTAGCAAATGTCCGCAAGGCTGCACACAATATTGTCGCCAAGTGACATTACAGTTATGGTTTAAATTTACATGGTTCAGCTCGGTTAGCTGAAGATTGAGACTTTATTTCTATATACCTGACTGTATTCATTTGTTGTCAGTAGTATGTAATATTTAAATCTGCAATTACTGATGTCTTTGGCCACTTGAAGGCAGCTGAAATCAGTTGTTTTTCACACATCCAGCAGTTATAGAGCTACATTATCATGCATTTGGAGTCATGTTTGAGTTCACCTGATGAATGTCCAATATTCATGGTCTTCTACCTCTGTTTTTGCTCTCTACCAAAGACTACTGAAGAAAATTTCTGGCTCATTTAGTTGCTAGTTGCTAAATTTGTGTATCTAAGGTTTGGTGCTGAGCAGGGAGCTAAAAATGATGCTATGAGAGGGGCGAGAGTGAATCAGTGAAGTTGCTGGCTGGACAGCTGAAAGTCACGACAAAGCTCCATATAACCTTCCACATTGTCACTTGGTTTTGTCATTTGATACATTATTATGGCAAAAAAATATCAGTTCTAGCCTTCTTAGTATACAACTATAATCTTGCTTCAGTATTTTATGTAAGATGATCATCCATTGCTTCAAATTATATCTACAATTATAAGCACTCATTTTTTTTAATCCGCAGATGAGAGTACCAACCATCAAGAAAGAAGTCCTTTTCAGAGCCATCATCATGTGAAATCCTCGTTTTATTGTCTCTACTGCTTTGTCTAAATGTTGTAGTTGGGGCAGTACAACAGGATTATCGTTTGTAGAAAAGGATGTCTTCACAACGAACATCCGTCACTGGTGGCACAATAATTAGGCCTGGGTTATTTTGGGACAGGCTGTGATGAATATATATGCAGCAGTAATAATAGGAGCTTAATTTGTGAAAACACTAACAGGATGTTTGGATGATTCAAGTGTGTCTTTAAATCAATATTTAGGAGTATTAATTCTCTAGACCTTATGCTAAGCATGAATAAGTGAAGTCATGGGAACACTGGTTCACAAAATAACATGATAGTGAATAACAATCCAAGGTAACATGATACAATCAGTATATTAATCTGCTTTTATTGGAAAAGTGTCACAGGCAAACGGCCTGCCCACCTGTGGTTTTGTTATAGATTGGATTCCCCATCATAAGCCACCTTAAATTGTAAATGATGTGTTAGATAATTTAAATATATGTGAAAGGAGGAGTAGCACACATAATAATATGTCAATTATCAAAGAAAGGCTTGAGGCTGTGGTGAAAACAAAAGCAAGAAAATCAAATCAGCATGTAGTTATCAGCCTCGCTGTTTGTGCTCTTCTCCTTTCTTTTTTGCTTCGTTCTGTCTTGACCCTGAAATGTGTACCCCACATTCATATGCACATGTAGTCACATAAATATAAGCATTATAGACGAACCCCTGTGTCAGGTTTTCTTGAAGGTGTTTGATGAGCGCAGCTGCACATCAGCCGTGGACAACAGCCTCCATCGGTAATGAATGTAACACAGCAGTAGATCCAGGCCTCCTGCCACTCCCTCACATCTTTAGACCGTCTTTTGTCCCTCTTCGCCACACCAGCGACTCCTACTTTCAAACATACAACTGAACAAGAAAATAATGAGGATTATTAGGCTGATCTTCCTTTTTTTCTTGGGTTTCTGCTTGGTTATCTTTATATTCAGTTATCTTTGTGTTCGTGCTTGGTGACGACCTCTGGCCACAATCAGCTCCTGACTTAATGCCATTGAGTGCTTGAGCTTTTTAAACTGTCTGTGGGGAATTTTTTAAACCCTTTCTGATTAAGAGATGAAAATTATACGGACAGAATAGCACTATATGAAAGCTTTAACTCATGTATGTTGTATAGAATCTTTTCTATGATGGCTTTGCACTCTATAGGTGTAGCCTGAACTGCCTTGTGAAACAGACATATAGTCTGACCGCACATGAGCACTCTTACGTGGTCTAAGCTTCAGCTGTAATGCTACTGGACATGCTTTGACAAGTCAGCAGCAAATTTTGTTAAAGTTCAAATAATGTGACCTCTGAGCACTCATGGGTAAAATCTGTAACCAAAACAACTAAAACCAGGAAGCTCAATGGGAGAAATAATAATCATCTCGTGTCTCTACTTGAATATGTCTCAACAAAGACTGCTGTGCAATTAGACCAGGAAGTTGTAAAATAAAATACACAAATGAAGCTCATATAGATGGTATCACTGTCAGTCTGACAGCCATTAGTTTAACTTGATATCTAATCAGCACCACAGAGTAGTGCTAGACTATTAGCAATACACTATTCATGGAAGAGCTAAAAATCTACCTAGTGTAATGCCATGCTCATTAACCCATGATACATCAAACCACCATTCCCAACATGAGCATGGCAATTAACTCACTCATTAGTTTAACTCATGAGTAGCGGTTAGACCAAAAAGACTATCATGTCAAACGAAACACACACAGAGTAGAAATTAAGGTTAAATAGAGGAATGGTTTAGCATTTACAGGTGTGTGCATTAAAAGAAGAAGTAATTAAAAACTTTAGAATCCAGCAATCCAGGTCTGATTTGTCACCTGTCAGCTCTTGAATGTTTACGAAACACCAGAGACATCTGTTATTTCTTAAGAACACATTGTTCTAAGGCTCTCTGTGCCTTAGAACAATGAACTGTTGCAGAGAAATAAGGAAGTGAAGGAAAAGACTCATTACAGTGTGGTCTGTAACAGGGATGAGCTTTATGTTAGCAGCAGTACAAAAAGACTTCTGGAGCAGACAGGCATCACTGCAGCAGTTCTGAAAAGATGAAAAACATGTTTCCTTAATAGTATGTCCATTATTTACAAAGACAGATCCATCCAATCACATTGGAAGAAAGGGATTACTGTGATGTTCCTTTCAAAACTGATGCAAGTATGACAAAAATGTTGTTTTTTTTATCTCATATTACAGGACAGGTATCATGGTTGCCTCAGGGAGGAGGTCAATTTTCATTCGATGTTTGGATTTGACTTGGGGCCATGTTTCTTCTAGGTTTAAGTCAAAGGACAGAAAATGTAAAACTGTGGGATACATGAAATATCTCCTTTGATTTACAAGTACAATACTGCAATCTATCTTTGCACCATAAAATATTTTTTGGTTAGGGATAGTCAGTCTGATGAAACTCTGATGAAATGTATATTTTCCAAGAAAAAAAGATAAGTGCTTTTTTCTCAGATTTTTTTTTTATCTGACTGATGTTGTAGCAGAAGTTGGTATGAAATGAAAAAAGCATGCTTAAGAAAAGTCATTACTTATGCATACATCACCGCAAAGACTGAGCCAATTTTTAAATGAGGTACTGTACTGTATCTATGGAAAATATACAAATCTCCTGCGAGGTTGGTACTTTTAAGCCAAGATACAGGAGCAACATGGGATTTTGTAAGAATTTAAGGGTGGAGGTTGACAGGAATTAGATCTATAAACAACTAAACTGCAACAGCAAATATGTTTTGTAAGAAACTAGATTATATTCTCTATTAACATAACGAGGATTAGCATAAGAATTAGCATGTCTTTCATTTATGCATTTGGCAAGTTGCAAATATATTGATACTGAACATATCAGTGAAATATTCACAGACAACATATTTGTTTTCCCCAAAAATATCTGATCTTGCAGAACAATATCCATTGATTGTGACTAGAGCATTAGTACATTTTTATGGTTATGTTTAGGCACTGGCAGCACTTTGTTAAGGTTTGGTTAATACAGGAAAAAAGTTAAGAGTAACATCAAACACAACATGTTTATTAATACATAACCAAAACCATCCATTTCCCTTGGCCAAAGTTACTTTTCGTGCTTAAAACTTACTACAGTCATGACTCTAAATGTGAACCCCACTGTGACAGTCGTGTGCAAGACAGTCGTGCATGTACGCCCACCACCCACCATAACCACTCCCTGGTGACTCCACTGCCTTTAATAGATGTGGCTGTCGCTTCATTCAACAACAAAAAATGACTCTGAACACAATCCATATTTACTGCAAAACCTATCCACTGTTGCAATTTAGTTGTATGTAAACATCATTTCTTGCAGGGTGAACATTTTGGAGCAAAGAGCAGTTTGTAGGAGTTAGTTCTCAGAGTCTATATATAAATGTCTTTAGGTAAAGTTCTTATATTGTTCAGACAACAAAATTAAAAATTATAGTTTTCTGTTTTCTTTTTAAGAAAATAACATTTAACTTAGGTGTTTCATTTATTGTAAAGTTCTGCATATTTCCACAAATTGAATGCTCACTCCTACAATTAGCCAGAAATTCGTATAACAATGGGTATAACAATGGGTATAACAAATGTAACCAATTTTTGAAAGCAGCTAGAGACGCCGTTACAGTACATCATTATGCACTCCAATATGCACCTGTATATTCTATATCTTAGACTATAACAGCTTATTGACAAATCTTCCAAGTAGGACTAATTTTTTTTGACCCTATGTGTATTGTTATGAATCATATATTGTACGATTTGGGTGACAGTAAGTAAATCCCTTTGTTTGTGCTGAAATAAAATCATCCCTGTAGGAAATAAGAGGATTTTATGGCCAATATCTTTATATTTTATTTATGAATCTGTCTTGTGGTTTCATCACACAGAAGGCTGTAGCATTGTAATACTAAGTAGGCTTGACATGTTTGAATATCCCTTACCAAACATGTTGGGCTGTAGAAAAAAAAACACACACACACACACACAAAATATACAGTATTTTTTTAGGTTTTTAGAGCACATCCATGAATTTCTTTACACTTTCATATGCGTATAAGGTTTAGACTTAATTACTGTGTTAAACAACACACAGTTCAAACTGAACCTTAGAGTCAAACATATTCTATTGATTAAAATGTCAGTATAACTACATGTTTTAGTTGAATAAATAGAGGCCACTTATCACACTAACAAGCACTAACAAGTGTTCTCTTGCAGCTGCAGAGTTGCCAAACGGTGAGCACAAGGCAACATGTGTATTACTTATAACTTGTTTATCCTATGAAACATTAATATGGAATTTGTTACATTTAGCCTAATACTTTAACAAGCATTCGTGTATTTGATGGCATTTACCCATTTGATATTTCAGTTGTTTTGGTTTTAAAACTATAGTACAGAGTCATCATGACATGAAATATGCACTCATCTTTAGAGAAGAAAGGGAAAAGTAGCAAATACACACATTGAGATGAGTCAAAAATTCCTATCATCAGTTGCCATGGTGAGAGGAGAACACAGCTTTCTGTGCCTCAAAAGCAGCCCATTAGTATGGCAGAAGAGTGTGCCCCATTGCTTTAGCCCACACTCCATCTTCAACCCTTTACACTGACATGACATTCCATTGTGTCTCGCATTGTCTGTTTGCCTGTAGGTCACATTAAAACGCAGAGCTACACAGATTCAGAATCGGTGTAGGATTGAACTAAGAGTGCATTTTTATCATGTACCCTGTAGCACCATGTTGAAAGCAGATTTTTTTTTTTTTTTTAATCAAAAAACACCATACCATTTATATTGCAGTGGGGTGACGTTTTGGAATGAGATGCACAGCATTCAGGAATATTTTACCTCAGTTATGTATAAAAATACATGTATGGAGGTGTGAATGTGGCAAATCGAAATAACAGCCATTTATATCTTGGTTTTATGCAAACTCTGCTCAAAAAGGTCAAGCAAGTTTATGTATATTAAGGACTACCTCAACTGAGACCTTGATGACAAGGTGTTACATATGTGTCACCTGAAAAGGAAAGGCTGCTAGTCAAGGATCTGCAGGCACCGTGAGTAATGATTATGACAATGGATACATTTCTTGGCCATTAAATTGTGCTATTATGTTGCAAAGCCCACAAGACGCAGCGTCTCCTTTCACAAACACTATGGTACATTGCACAGCAGGGAGTTCTGTGAAAACGAGTCTTTCTTCGCCTACCGCACAGCCTATAGAATCCTGAAGTTTCTGAGCTCTGCTGGGAGAAATGCATAATGTAAAATTCTTGGTCCTGAAAAGCCATTTAAAATGTTAGGAATCTGAAAGGCCATTATCAATGAAACTCCCTCAAAAGAGGGGGTTTTCATTCACTAAGTATGTTCTTCAGTATTGGCATATATATAAGTGGTTTTCAGGTGTACGCTTTATACAGCAGTTATGAAATTAAATTTGACAAGCAAACAAAGAATCTTTTCAATGGAACTATCTGGAAGAGGGATCATACAGATTTTTTTATCTTGAGACTCAAACAACAGAATGCTCACTTGTTCAAACACTTAAAACAACCCATGTTAACCTTTTGACAAACTCTCTTGACCATGCAATGAATTACTGTTTCGCCTAAAAAGCAAAGGCTTAAAAAAGTAACATGACGTACCTAAGAGGAGAATGTGGTCGTTTGGACCGGGGTGATATAGGCACCAGGTTTTGACATGCATCCTTCCTTCCTCTCATGTATCACCAAACTAGTTACGGCAAATGAAAGTTTTGTTTACCACCTCACAGAGAAATTGTTCCTCCTCCTTCAAATACCAGTCAGTGACTCACTTTTTGTGCTTGTAGAGTAAAAAAATGCACTCAAAACTTTAGTGGTCAAAAGTTTACAAAGCACATTTGATCACCTATTTGTGAAAAGGTAAGAAGTGCTGAATATTTTGTAAAAGTTGTTTTAGTTCATAATATGAAGGAAAAAAACTAATTGGTTAATTACACATGGAGTTAATCATTTCTTCAAAAAGCTCCCTGCTCCCTCCCAGCTTCGGCTTAGAGCCAAATATCAACTAGTTTTTCTCCATTTCCTTCTCATCTCCTTGTTTCGCGTTAAGAATGGATAATTTAGTCTTTTCTGCCGCTTGTGTCAAGTGCCATTCTGTTGTTTTCTAAAAGAGGCTGCATTTTTCTTGTGTCTTGTTCCATCGTGATGATGCACTTTGGGATTCTCATCTTCAACCGGTAAAACTTGCAGTTACCTATTCTTTTGTCATTTCCAAGAATGGATCTCTTCTTAACTCTTCTCTCACTCTCTCAATTGTGATGATATTTTCTGCCATGTCTACCTCATTTTCTACTTCTTATTTTGCATCAAGATATCCAGGAAGCTATTGTCTCTCCTCTCATCTTTCAAATCTATGTACCCCTTGTGGTTCCTTGCTTCTTATCTTTGACTACTTTTCTGTTTCTCTGACACTTTTTAGCTTTTTATCTTCTCCTTTTGTTTTTCTTGCCACTCTTCTTTTCCAAGTTTATTCTGTTCCTGTCTCATCTTAAATAACCTTTGAGCTGAATAGTTGTGCTCTTGCTCTCTCTCACAATGTTCTGTATGTGTGTAGTTTGCCCCAGCTTTGCCCCTTTTGTGTCCTTGTGCGTGTATGACTCACTCCACCATCTTTTGCCAGTTGTTCTTATTGAGACCTAAAACTCATATTACTCCCAAACCAATTCTTTCCACTGCAATGGTTTGTTTTGAAAGTGCTCCACAAAATGCAGCCTGCATTATTATTTTTAACCTATAATTCACTTTCTCTGTTTTAAAAGATGCATTAAGAGATTTTTTATTGCTAGGGGGAGAACGAAGGAAGACTTCAAAACAAACTTACTGGCTCTTAAATATAAGAGTACAAAATACAGCAGTACAGAAAATACAGCTTTAACTGATCCAATACAAAACATTAAGTCCAAACAGTATTCTAAATTCAATATGACTCTGTGAGAATATCAGTGGAACACCACAGCGTGGAGAATGTGTGGAGCCAAGACTTCGGTTTCATAATGGTGGCCATTAGCATTGTTAGCACAGCTGTGCGTCTTGCTTGAAGGCTAAGTGAAGGCTAAGTCATTTGCTGGCTAATTAGTTAGTTAACAGTCTAAGCTAACAAGCCAGGTATGGTGAGTCTAGACACAGATACCTGCTAATTAGGTAAAAACTATAAATAAAAAAATACTAAAATCCAACTCAAAATACAGATTTCCTCACATTCTGTTGGTCAATTAATCGCATTATATTATTTATCCGATATCTGCATGAAAAATCCTCCAAAAGCACCAACACCACAAACACGGCCAGTAGGTCACATTCAGTGATGTGAATTATATGAGATGATGCAGAGCAGACATCTAGTGGACTGTGACAGCACCCACCTGTCACTCAAAGTTGCCACACCCACAATTATGCATAACTTTAAGCCTAAATAAAGTTGGTGAGAATGAGTTATATAAAAATTCACAAGATAGCACTTTTAGCCTGATAAAATAGCACACACACACACACACACACACACACACACACACACACACACAAGGTGTATAACCAACAACAATAATTAAGAATAAAACTGCTAGTTTCAGTAGTACCTTGTCCAGATTATCTTCGCCTCCTTTGTTGTAGTTGTTGTCCAGAATGATGGCTGACCCCCTGTCCTCACGATCATTGATGTCTGCCATTATGTGCAGTGTGCTCAGGAGGACAACATTCTTGTTCCTCTTTGAAAAGTAAGAAACTTCAATGGTTGTGGGAGGCAAACCTTGATGAAAAAACCTTTCTCCCCCTTGCTGCAAAGAGTACAGCGGGGAGCTCAGGCCTTTTCCTTCGAACTGTGACAACCATAGCGATCTTTCTGTTCAGGAGCTGCTGACTGAGTTCATAGGAGGTGAAGAAATCGTCACACGTGACATTGTAAAATGTTGAGGTGATGTCCTAGGCATCGTAACTACATGTCTTGTGGGCCCTGGGGTCATCCTTATGACATTCTGTGCTGCCTCCTCCCCTGGTTGTCCTATAGTGTCAAGGTCCATGTTATTTTCCAGTTCTTTGAGAATATTCTAGAAGCATGAAAACCATTAAAAAAAACTAAGGGAAAATACACACCTATCCTGATGAGGCGCTGACTTGCAGGTAGACATAAAAAAAAGAATAGAAAAGCAATTTCATACATATTTTTGATCTATTTCACTATCTATTTGGCTTTTGAAGGTGCTATAAAGTATGTAAGTACTTGGTATTGCTACAAAGCTGACATTAACATTAACAGCTGTTTATTTACCATTCCAGATGAAATGTTCACCATCAAATCTCATTCCTTTATACACCAAGAGCTGTCTCCAGCAGTGGAAAGCAACACCAACATTAACTTGTTTTACCATTTCTATCGCTTCCTTTCTTTGATGCTGAACATGGTCTCTCGCCCTGAGGGCGATGCTACTTCACTTCACTAATCCACTATCGCCTCTTGAGGAACAAAGTTATATTATACGAGACAGGACGGACCAGGCCTAGGTGGTTAGCATGCTAACTTCACATGCGTCTGCTCTACTAAAATATTTATATGTAAAACTTTTAATATTGATTTGTAGTTGTTTTTGCATTGTTATTAATTTTCATTGCTGATTACTTTTCTTACAATGTATGTAAGATGTTTTCTATTTTCTCTCTCTATTGTATGTGTGTGTGTGTGTATGTGTGTGTGTGTGTGTGTGTGTGCGTGCTACTTTATCAGGCTAGAAACTTTAGGGGACTTGGGCCCACTGGTAGGTCAGTGAAGTTTACATAAGAATTACGAAGGACACAGTTAGGGTTAGGGTTGTGGGAAAAGTTAGCTTTGAGCCTTGTAAACAAGCGATAAGCAGACTAACATGACAACTTGTGGAATCAGTGGACAATATTTCCAGACATCACCTTACATTTGCTCAGCTCGGCTGTGCTGTCTGGGTGGGTTTAAGATAAGGTAATAGCCCTGAGCAGTATGTCTTTGTCTCCAATTCATGCCAGGGAAGAACATAATGTAATTTCAGTATTTGTGGGTTGTTTCCCTCGCTATGACTTTCCAAACCTTCCATTCATTCATTTTCTAAACCGCTTTTCCTGTTCAAGGTCATGCGGGGTTGAAGACTATCCCAGCATACAATCAGTGAGAGACAGGTTACACAATGGACAGGTCAGTAGTCTATCACAGTGCTAATATATACATAGAGACAAACACTTTCACATTCACACCTACAGACAATTTAGGTTTTCAATTCAACTAACCTGCATGTCACTAGACTGCAGGAGGAAACCCATCCAGACACTAAACTACAATGTGTAAACTCTATAGAGACGCCCCAGCCAGGTTTGAACACCTATGCAACCCATGAAATTTCTAACTACAGATCACGTCTCAAACCATGGGATACCATTGACTTTTACTAGGGTTAGGGCTACTTGTGATATGGGCTGTTTCTTTACAATAATTTCCATGTGTACTTGCATATTAGAACACACAGTGTTTGGTGAAAAAATGAGGATAATTTGCTAGGGTAGATAATTTGCTACAGTTAAATAACCTTTATTGATCACATTTGTGGTCTAGACTTGTGGTCTAGACAATGAATTCACTAAATAAGGTGTTATTTAATTTGGTTTAATTTCTGCTGAACAGTTCACCAGCCTCTGAACTGATGTTATACTCTATATTCAATCAAAAATCTGATAATGCTTTTTTTATTGCAATATACATGGGTCCATCAGTTTGCCTGTAGGCCCTGAACAGTGAAGCTAGTTAATGAGGCTAATAACTTCAGCTGGATTCAGCTGTGTTAACCATGTGGTAGCTCTTTCTCTTGCTCTTTTTGAGAGCCTCTACTAAACCAGCCAAAGTTGTCCTTGACAGCAAAGAAGAGGCATAGCCTTAAGATCAGCTTTAAAAATATGGCTGTTTAAAATAAATATCAAAGCAACATGATGGATAAATTGGCTGTGAAGCACGGCATTTTAACCATAGGAAATAATGCCTTTGTTCTGCTTTTTGCATTTTTTTGCCAATTGATATACAATTATCTTTCACAAGTCAGTGTTCAAAGTTTGATTTTTCCTTTTTTTGGCTAAACACCTCTGTGAGTTCCACAGGTACCATATAAAGAGATAACAGCTATTGTGAGTGACGTTCAAGCAGAGCAAAAACACTTAAAACAATTTCTCTCTGGAACTCAAGACACCCTTACACAGTTGCTTTCTACAATAACTGTTATACAAACAGCTTATCAGCTTTAAATATCGCAGCACTGTGAAGGTATTTGCCTTTGTGTGAAAGTTGTTGTCGGCTTGTGGCCTTGAAGGCATCGGTCTCATGTAAGGTCATGTAATACTTAAAAGAATGACATAGAAAATGGCACCAATATGGTACTTATTTCAGTGTTTAAGATCATCAACAAAGTCCTTAATTGTTAAAAAATAAATAAAAACAGGTTTATATTGTTACAAATTGACGTCATTGACTAGCATCTTTGAATGAAATTGCAGATTTCTCTAGGTGTGAAAATTGCTCGTAACATTTGGAATATTGTAAAAACAGAACTCAAAAAATATACAGAACATGGGTTAAGGTGTACATAACACAACCGCATACACCACAGTTTGACCCCCAGCCGGGCGATGTTTGTTGCATGTCATGGATGACATGGATTTGAACAACTCTGTCACCTAATAGAATAAGGAAGAGTTGATATCGAATATATCTCTTAACGGCCAATATAAAGTGTTTATGCTGAATCTGCTAATCTGCTGTTTTTAAGGGTACGTTAAAGCAACAATGGTGGCGTGTGTGTGTGTGTCTGTGTCCCTAGTATCTGTGTAAGCATTGCCTCTCACCTATCGGTGCTCTTTATGAAAGAATTGAAATTGAAATTGGTGTGGAAACTTGGCATCTCCTACAGTTCTACAAAGATGACTAGGGTCATTATTACATTTGATTGCATTCAAGGAGTGGAGGTGTAATTAGGAAAATAAAAGGCATATTATGAATTGGACTCATAACCCATTACAGCTGGAGCAAGAAATTACAGAAATCCCTCTAATTCACACAGTCCTTAGGAAATTCCAATTAATATAGTCAGCTAATTAAAAAAAATCTAATTAGACCACAAGTATATTGGTGGTGTGAGAATAAATGCACTAATCTGGAATAGAAAGAAAAATTATTAGTTCAAAAACAGCTCTACCTGACTACATATTGAATGGTGCACAATGTTATGAATTGATGTTCATTTATGATTTGTTATTTCTATTTTACTCATTTTTAAAGAGCACCAAAAACAAAACATTTGGAAGGAAGGAATATGGAAACTTGTCCCAAAAGTATCTAAATATTTCACCTGTATGTGGTATATTTTTCTAAATCAGCTTATATTTTCCATGTGCAAATACAGACTCTGTGTGCATTACAATGTAAGAAACTTGTGTATGCAGTTTTGGGAACCTGAGGTGCAAGTACAATCCTGACGCAGCACAGCACAGTCTGGAAGTGTTTGAACAGGTTGCATACATTGAGTGAGAAATGTATAGTAACAGGTGAAGTTTGGACAAGCTTCAAAAAAATGGTGACCATCTCCTCTCAACCTTTTTTAAAGCAGTCAACTGTTTCATAATTCAGGGACTAATGAGGTGGGAGGAGAGTGCAGGCTGGCGTCTATGAGAAGAGTGGTCCAGTCTATAGGTCTAGAGACACAAAGCACAACTATACTGGACCAGAATCCAGCATTTCATGTAAGAGCACATTACTTTTATGGTAATGCTGTCAGTCACACCACCTATCTGTAATAAATTTGTAGCTTTAGTGATATACTGAAATTCTTTCTTGCACCATCATCAGGTCGATCATCAAGGCGGCTGTAGCTCACAAGGGTAGAGCGGGTCATCCACTATTCGTGAAGGTCAGTGGTTCGATCCTCGGGTCCTCCAGTCAGCATGTCTTAGTTGCCCTCGGGCAAGATACTGAACCCTAAATTGCCCCAAAATGCGTGTGCCTGTGTTTGATTGAAAAAGCTCTGGATGAATGTGAGCGAATGTGGCTTGTAGTGTAGAGCGCTTTGTGTGGTAGATAAGACTAGAAAAGTGCTATATAAGTGCAGCCCATTTACAGTGTGTGTTCTGTAATGATGTGAGCAATATATGTGGGCAAATATCTCACTTTAGCGTAACTGGAGCTGTTTTTGTTTTAGATATAGTGATTGGGTCAGAAAGCACTTCAGCACTGTGATCTTTTGATCTATGTGATGGCCTGTGTGGGGACTGAGCTTTAGTACAGCCCTGTAAGCATCTTCACAGCCTTCACCCTGATTCCAACAGACAATTTTGAGAGTGACATTTTCATTGTTTTAACGACTGTGGTCAGTAATTGAATTGTTTCCATGAGTTTTTCCAACAACTGCACATTTGTAAAGGCAAGGGATGAACGGGGATGTAAAGATAAACGGGAATGATGGTGGACAAGAAAATAGACAGAGGGATCGAAGAAAATGTCATTTAACATGAAGAACTCAACAAATACACTATTTGCTGCAGGAAAGCAGTGAAGCACTGGAGTAATCAAACCCAGTCTGCGGTCATTTTCATCCCATGCTGGATGACCTTAAAACATCCATTTTTAGAGATGTGTAGTGAAATAATGAGACACGCACTTGAGTGCATAGAGTGAAGGCACAACAGACAACTCAGTGAAGCAGTTACAAGTGGGAAGAGGAAGAGCAGGGCAGAGAAGGAAAAATCTAAATGACCACTGGCACATGACTGGGCAACCAAACAACAAAATGCATCATTTGCGCTTCACGAGGAGCATAAAAAAACACAATTCCACAAAGAATAATATTTCTGACTCGGTGTAGATGTAGAAAGTTGAACTGCCGTGGCCGGAAGGCTGTTTTATGTGACAGCTTGTATTGAGTCTGGACTGTACAATAGCCAGTTAGTGATAACCAAGGTATACAGACAGGGAGACTGTCACAGATGATTTTACATGACAGTAATTGGAAAAATAATCAGAGACAGTGCAAGTTGATGAATGGGTAAAATAAAGGTTGACACCATTTTCATTTTAGCGTTGTGAAATCAACCAACCAACATCAATTATTTTTCACGTCAAACAAACATCAACTACTTTTGGCGTTGAGATTTTTTTTTTTTTTTTTATGTCACTTTGATTAATTTTTAACTAATTATTTACTCTCAAGTGAGCAAAAGGAGCGAATAAGAATGCGTTAACAAGAAGCTAAGGACTGCCTAATGTCCCCAGTGAATGCTTTACATCATCTCGAACTGCGACAGTGTTAGAAATCGCTGTCAGTTTTGCCTGAACTCCAGATCTCTTTTCTCTGATTGGAGGGAAGGCTCTACCACCTATTCCTCTCTTATGGCAGCCATCTTTTAACACCCTGTCCAGAAAACGCCATGTTTACAGATTGAGGGCAATCCACAGTCGGGGCACGTTCAATGAGTCATTACAGCGAGAAGGAAAGAGGAGGAAGAAGTAGACAGATGTGAAGAAATAGACAGATGAGGAACAGTGTGATTGAAAGGTAAGAGACAGAAATAAAAGGATGGAACGGTGTAATGTGAGTTACAGAGGTTCTGAAAAGACAAAGGAAGAATGAAGTGTGCTCTCTCAGGCAGATATTTGCACACAAGGATAGAACAATCAGAGAGTTTCTTAGATTGTAAGGAATATTTAGTTTCCTTCCAGCAGCCTGAGGTTACTGCAGAGTCTATCAGTCCAAATTAATGAGCTCCTTGAAAAAAGTTGTCATCATTCTCAGTCTTTCTCTCTGTTTCTCCGCCCTTTCATTTGTCAATATCTTTCCATTAATCCTTTAAGACTTAAATACGCTTTATTTTTATGCACTACTTAGATTGGAGGTACATATCATTAGGAATAAATTAGATTTAAAAAAATTAAAAATTAATGAATGCTATATTCAGAAAATACTATACGTACTGTAGAGAAAATCATTTTATACTGTATACATGATGTGAAGTTTGCTGCTTTACAAACTCTAAATTGGACTCCCAGAGCATCTTTTTGGACAAGCTTTTTAGTTTCTGCCTTTCAGTGTTTAAACCATCTCCACCTAAAAGGAAATACCTTCTAATGAAAATCTAACTCCGGAGTCCCTGTGCGTCTTGCTTGCTTTGAAAATTTTTAATTTGTGAGGAAATACCTTCTTTGGTTCATTGAGCCCCAAAGTTGTCATCCATCCTCACCATTTTTCTGACTCAAATTGGAATGAGTGAGGTGTAAATACTGTAGGCTGTGTGTAGATTCATTTATGCCCTGATTAGGGAAGATCATGCAGCTTCTTTTACATGAAGACTCTTCAGGTATGCATGTTAAAGCGGCACGGTATATGCAGTATTCAGGTCTATTCAAAGTGAGAGCAAAAGATATTCTGAACAGAAAATTATCAGATTTGTGAGACCATCCTCACAAAGAAAAATGAGACCATCAGTTGTTTCAGCACATGCCCAAAAAATACATTTATTTACATTTACGTGACAAAGCCCTGAAGCTGCCATAGGAATTATGACCCTTGTCTGTTTGGAGCAATGAAGGAATACGGGCGACGTTATCATGGAGCCACAAAGTCTGCAGTAGATCGTGGTTGGTGGACTGTTAAGACAGGGGACTCCATTTTTAACTGACAGTCAACACAGGTTTTTTTTTTTAACACTGACCACGATGCGGAATGACAATTACTTTATCCAAATGGTTATCATTGTAACCATGCCGACGGATGTCCCCTGACCCAAATACTCAATCACACAACTAAACTATAAAATATTTCAATGAAGGAACAGTGCCTGAAATATTTCTTGCCCTTGCGCTGTATGTTCTTATCCTCAGTCGTGTCAGGCACCACCCCCGTCACCCCTTCAGCCTCACCTCACCCTCCATAAACAATGTTAAAATTTTACAACTCATCCACTGAATATATTGGAGCGTCATTTATCACAGATGATGGAAACATCTGTAGCAGATATGGCTTCAATCCTCTATGGAAATCTAGTGGCATCATGTTTTCCTAATCCACTTGCCAAAAACATCATTCCCTATGCAGATTTATGCACCACTCACCCACATTTTTTCAGATCTCTTAAGAACAGCAGAGACAGAACTCAGATTAACTCTTTTTTAATGCTGATGAAGTTTAGCATCTTATTCTAAGGGCAGTAAACTCAGAAAGGCAGGTCTCACCATGAACATCAGCAAAAGTACATTTCAGGACATGTGGTGTCTATCGCTCTCACTGCACACAGGCACACAGAAGGAACCAGTAAAGAGTCAGACAGGGCCAGTAAAATCATTATGTTTTTTTTTTTTTGACATTTCATCGTTGGGGTTTTTTTTCAGATGGCAAGTCCGACCGTGACAGACGGTCCGTTGCCATTATGTTTGTGTGTGTGTGTGTGTGTGTGTGTGTGAGAGAGAGAGAGAGAGAGAGAAAGCCGGGCAAGGATGGGCTGAGTCCGTCATTGGCAGTAAACCGCCAAACCGTGGGGATATGTTGCTTTTTCACCGCGGTGAGAAAAAATCCATACCGTCACAGCTTTAATTACTTCTCACAGTGGGTGGAACTCTGTCCCCTACAGATAGCATCTGAGGAGGCGTCACAAACTCTTACACACAGTTCTGTCTTGGTGGGGTGAACCGCAGGTTTCCAATGTCTTTCTTAAACTTTCAAAGAAACCTGTCAAAATGACAGGTCAGCTTAATACACTAGCAAAATAAAAAAGGGATCCTACTTCTACTTCATCTTGTAGCACAAGTTGTCTTAGACTTTTAATGTTGTTTGTATTTGTTGTTGTAACAATATTTCAGGGCTGCGCTTTTTTTTTTTTACCTTTACTTAATGATAAATGGATCAGAAACTCTTGCTTTCATTCATTTTAAAGGGAAATTCTGGTGTTTTTTCAACCTCTCTTCATTGACCATTGACCACGTGGATCATACTAACGTAACTCGTACATTTTTCAAATAAACCTCGATTTCAAACAACTCATTTCAAACATTTATTATATCTTAGACAGATGTAGCATTAGATCGCTCAGGTCTGTTTGACCTTATCAATGACACACTAAAAAACAATTTGTTGTTCACGTTAAGAGGACAGTGTTTAAGCTTGTACAACAGATTGGCAGCATTCTTGTTTAGTGAGATTATCTCCCCTTCAGCTTTGCATGCCCGACTGCTTAGAACATCCCTTCCTTGATTATATTAGCATGTAAATTTGTTTATTACTCTACGTATGTTTTAGGGAGAGGGGGAGGAGTGAGAGGTGGGAATCATGTTTCCAGGGAAATAGTGTGTTGGATTTATGAGTGTTATCAGAGAAATGAGTCACTGAACCTGTGTGTGCTTCTGCAAGGAGGGGGAGGTGAGAGGATGTAGGACATGAATGAAAGGGGAAGGAAAATGTTCGATAAAGGCTGAAATCAATACGCAAAACACCACAAAAATGTTTGTCTAGAAAATAGTCCTCTCTCAACTGCAATTGTGTAATTAAAACTGCTGAGCTTGAATATTATGAAGGGTACAATTGGAAAAAAAGAAAAAAAAAGACGTTTTTCTTCATGGATTTGGTGAATTTCTATTCATATTTCTATTAATATATTCTTCATGTTTAAGGCACAATATTAACTTTTAAATCTAATTAAATAGGCAATCAGGCTCCCGTGTCAAAGTGTGTACTTACACAAGCAGCATTAACACAATCATGTGTGCATAATGCTGTAACATGATCTGGTATATTATTTTAAATTCCAACCTTTTCTCCAACACCACAGTTAATCAGCACTTCGGCTTCTTATAGCCATCTGCTTTATTCCACCAAATATGTCAGGGGGTGTGAATAAGAGAATCATTAACAATATTGTGGCATACAGTGTTGCCAAACTGCGAACAGTGTTAAACTGGTATGTCTCAGAATGACCTCTCTTTTCTTGTGCTTTTGTGTGTGTGTGTGTGTGTGTGTGTGTGTGTGTGTGTGTGTGTGAGGGAGAGAGAGAGAGTTGGGGGTGCTGAAACCATGGTAAAGATTGTTCCAGTCAGCTAATTGATGCTGTGACAGGGAACAAGTCAGAATACAGTGTCATCTGTCGGAGACAGCTAATTAGATCACAGTGTAGGGCTTTTTCTCTCTCTTTTTCCTCCTCCTCTCGCCCCGCCGTCCTCTCTCTCTCCCTCTCTCTCTCTCTCATCTCTTTCTCAGTTCTCAGGGTAATTTTCCCCCTGCCTGCTTTAAAGTAACACCAGCCATGAAACAGATAAGACAGCAACACAATTATGAATATATTTGCATTCTGCTTTTAATTAGAACTTTTGTAATTGCGGCAGCTAACCTATTTTGTAGTGACAATTTCAAAAGTTAAATCAATTTGAACAAGCATGAAAGTGGAAAGGAAGAAACAGCCGTGCCTGAATAAATAAATGAAATAGATCCACTTGAGTTTTAATTATAAAAAGCATCACCATGTGTCATTGTTTGAAATGAAGGCTGTCGAGAGATTGTGGCGATAACAAGCCAGTGCCACATTCATGCAGTCTTGCGCTCCCTTGACAGATTAAGACCAGGCAGTTCTGAAATGCCATTATGTTATATGTGCATGTGTGGTTCTGTGTGCGTGTGTGTAGATGTGTATAGCACTTGTCCAAGTTTCTTTAATGTTCCTTTCTTTCTTACAACGGGTTGTCACATGTCATGAGGTGTGCAGTAACTTAAAAAGCTCTAGACTCAAAGATTACAACAGTAGCACTGCAGTCATGGACAGTGAACACAAATTTACAGAAATTCACACATCTGAGACCATATAAATGAAACGTCACATCAAAAAAGGCGTCAGAGGCACAAGGGGTTTTGTGGAGTTGTACTGTACCAGGATACCATGCATAATTCACTAACCTATCGATCGGAGGCATTTGGTTCAGCAAGCCGTTGGGCGTTGCATGCCTCTTGGCTATTTTCGCCATGGCGTATGTTCCCAAAATAACTGTATTGATTTTTGATTGGGGTAACAGGCGAACTCCAATAAAACTTTCAGGAAAGGAACCTTAGTGCATTTTGGCCCAGAAAACACAGAGGAGACTATAAAGTATCCACTTATGAGACATGCAACTTGCAAAGGCATAAAGGACACACAGTATTTTTGTAACAATCCAAAGACTTAAATTCTATGTATCCACTTTAGTCAGTGCCCTTTCGTCACTGCTCAGAAAGGACTTAACCAAAACACAAAATAGTTTCTGGTTCAAGTGGCCATGTTGTATATTAATGCATTGGGGTGTTGGTAAATTGCCTTAAAAAGGATGTTGATACTTTAGAAACCCAATCAACCTCTGCATGTTCACATTGTACAATAGAAGGCTTTAAATTAACATTTACATTTACTCATTTGCAAACGCTTTTATCCAAAACGACCTACTAGTGAGGGACATCACTAAAGCCTCAGTGCAGTAAGAGACCCTGGTGTAAGTACTTAGTTTTTCATCTATTCAATAAGTGCAAGGATCTATTCATGATCTATGTTAAAACAAATGAAACCAACCAGTTTCCACAGCGTTGCAGAGAGTCCAAGAAATGAGGCTAGAAGCGAGCGTTTGTTTCAGCAGAGCGTTTCCAGCTCGTTTAGTTAATCAGGAGCGAATGTAATGTTGTGTTTGTTAGATCACGCTGTTAAGTTACTTTCCTTTTTGTTAAGGAAACATAAACTGAAATGTTACTGAGAGGTCTCCAATACTAAACTGTCATTTGTTTCCGCATTTCCTGTAATTTCCTGTAATGACATGTAAAGCAGAGTAAAACCTTTATGTCACTTACTTTATTTAATCTTATGTAATTGATGTCTGTTTGGCACAGTGCAATGTTGTTGCTATTGCGGGAAGGCATGTCTCCAGTTTAGTTTTTATGTTTATAGCAGACTGAAATGTATGCAGGTGTGGAAAAAGAAGCTCTCAGATTTGAGCTATATAAATAAATCTGTGTGAATGTCACAGCTTGAAAACACATGTTAGTTATATGTTGTTCAGTGGTATTGAAAATGCAAATACTGATGAATGCATATGAATATAACCTGTTTATTCTCTGTGGTTTTTGTATAGGTCTGCTCCCCTCAGACCACAGACAGATTCCTGTCATTAACCTGTAGAAGGAAAGTTCTGTGCACAGTGTGTTTTGATTAAGACGTCAGCAACATCTGAACAGGTTAATCTCACTTACATGGACGATTGTGCGAACTCTGTGCTAAACCATCTGAATTGAAACAATTTAACATTCACAGTCTCTCCATCGATCCCATTTAAACTGTGTAAAATGTGATTTTCCACATAAATTGGTGATCTTCTTTAATCTCTTATGGATTGCTTCGGCTTCAGTGTGAGATCACTGAGGAGAGTTGTCCTGAGACATGGGAGGAGCTGCGTAGGTTACCCCAGAGAGTGACACCTGGGGGGAGACACGTGTAGACATCAATATGTGGGGGAAGGGGAATAAAAGGGAGCGATTATGTTTAGTGTCTAATGGATCTTGAAGGGATTGTAATCAAAGGCTGATCCTTATTCATCAGCTAACTCCACTCTCTTAGGAGCAATTTGGAAAAGGGTGTTTCCTCACCCTTTGATGCAAATGAGAGATTGAATTGTTCTGGCTTGTTTCTTCAGGTTTAATCATTTTAGGTTCATGTTGCTCGATTAGTGACACACATAAAGAAGTGGCTGGGGCTTTCGTAAGGAGTTTAAATAGAAAGACATTTGAGTGTCTTAAGATCTTGCTGTGATCAAAAGCCACAATGAATGGTGTGGTAACCTGCGAAAGCAGGATACTGGTGATGTAATATGGGGACATTATCTGCAAAACCAATTTGACATACCAGGTTCAAAATTAAATCAATATTAAATTAACATAAAAGAAATATCAATAGACTTCAAGTCGAAAAGAAAATCATAGAAAATAAAACATTAGTGAAATGCAATATCATTGAGGGTTGAGTAATAAGAGTGTTACGCCACTGTATATTGTGATTTGATGAAGATTTTTCAACCAGCAAAGATTTTGCTACCGTTTCTACTGAGGTACCTGTGTTGTCAGCTGATTGCTTGCAATGTTGCATATCCATGAAGAGGACTGCCTTATGGTAATGTTGGATTTAAATCACTGTAAATGATTGTACAACCCCTTCGTCCTCCGAATCACGTTTACATTGTACTGAATTGTTCAACAATAGATGTAGTCACAGTGACAAGTTTAATCGCTGCCCGGATTAAGTGAGTGAATGAAGCGCTACATTTATGTACCATACCAGAGTCGTCAGGAGGGTGAGGGTAGACGGTGGAAACACGTTGTGTCTCATATTCTAATTCAATGCAGAGACTTCTTTTTCTGCATTAAACCAAGATCTTTTCAATAAGTTTAAACATAATCATAATAAAGTTAAATACTGGTCAAGTTACTGAGGGCAAATATTGTATTGCAAAATCTGATATTTCAACAAATATTACAACTTGCCAGTAGGAGTTGTATTGTGAAGTACCTTCATTAGATTTCATCCATATGCATATCTTAACCCTACTTCTGGCATCAGCATCAACTGAGGCAATGGCTGCACAGCTGGAACACCTGGTTTTCACTGTTCTGCAGCATCTTTTGTTGGCTTGGAGGTTTGTATTTGCACGCATAATGTGATTTAATGTCTAAATAGCATGGGTGCACACTTGCCACTGTTAGTGTTTTTTAACTCTCTTTTTCATTCTGATGTCTTCCAGTTACATAGTGGTATTTTTTTTTTTTTTCAATGTGGGGAATCACAGCAAAGTCCTCTTCTCTCTACAGAATACTATACAATTCACACTGAACCTTTGAACTGAACCATTTAGATTTTTTGTTTCCTGCTTCACAAACTACAACTGCACTGTGACAATACATAGGCCTACACAATAAACCTGCATTTTGAGTGTATAGATTACTCAAACCCCAGCTGACCTTGTAAGAGTATTTTGTATGCCCAGGCAGTTAAACCATGCCATTTTACACCAGTTGCCAGCTGTCAGTGAAATTGTCCAACAGGCGTATTAAATTGAAGTTGGTTTTCAGTAGCTTTCGCTGATAGAACACAATAACACAGGATGCAGTCAAAAGGTTCATAGAAGTAAAAAAGATAAAAAAAAAATAAAATTAATTAATTTTTCATATAAAATGGTGTGTGGGATTTTTAAAATTTCTTACCTTAACCACAGACTATTTTGGGATGAAAATACTGTCTCTGCTATATCTTTTTCCCTTGGAATAAGAGGATGAACTCTGCTCTCCTCCTTGACAGTGAGCCAAGATGCACGCTGAAATGAGAGAATAAGAAAGGTTAGAGGTCGTGTGGTGAAAGAAGAAACACCATCAGATTGTGAAGGTTGGTCCCATGGTTCTGTAATTGTTCATAAATTTAACACATGTCTTATAGGTTTAAAAAAACAAATAAAACTTGGCATTACACTCATACCTGAGTTGTCTGTCTGAGCTGATAGCTGTACATAACAGCAGCTTTGTGGCAATGCAGTTGCAGTACAGCCTGTTACATCAGATAACTTACTCTGTCCAATCATTAATACATTTCCAATAAAGGGTGTGTCCATCTGATAAAGGTTTCCACTTACGATGATCCTTTTCCTCGACTCAAGCCTCTGCTCTCCTCGCTCCTCCGAGCAGAATTAAGGGAATTGAGATGTCATTTGTGATGGCGGGCCCAATCAATTTCCGAGGGTCACAGGAGGGCAGGGGAACGAAGGGACATGAAATGAAATGAGATGTACCGTCAGTAAATAGTAAAAGGGTTCAATGTCTTCAGGAGTCGCAAGGAGCATGCACACACAGGGGAATAGTTTATGTACACCCAGTGATTTTTATTAAATATAAACAACATAGCCAAGGCTTTTGCCACTCTCCAAGACAACATCTCAGGACTCGAGGCTGAGGGAACATGCTGCTGGTGTACATAATCACCAGGAGAGAGACTCCAGCCTCACTGCAGGGGAGATAAATAGACAAGATTACTAATTACCAATTTACCTGCAGCTGTGACTGCAGCACTGTGCCTCCACCGATGTCTCCTACCCAGACTGATACAAAAACCACACCCCGCTGCCACAGTATTATCTGTCAATGAGGCAAAACCATTAGTGTCAGACAGTCTGTTTTGTGTCTGTGTGTTAGGGAACAGGGGAGAGACACAGAGGTGTCCAAACATAAAGGCTGGACTTACGGTGTGTACTATACTTATATGATTAAGAGGAGTATCTATAGTATGAGTATGTACAATCTTTTGAGTTGCTAGAAGAAATTTGTACAGATGGTCACACCGATATTGAGGACGCACTCAAGTGTCGAATGAAGTGCTGACCGTGTTGTGGGGATAAATGATGAATCAATACTGAAACAAATTCTCTAATCTAACCTCTTTCACAAAAGTGTGCTTACCACAGAACAGCACCACAACCACCAGCTGCATGTTTGACTGGCTTCTGACACTAGATCACAGAATGTCATCTACACCTTATGGCTCTCTTTTTATTTAGGCTCTTGCCAGTTAATGCTCTTATATTGCTTTAGAGCATCAACACATACAACCAACACCACTGCAGATGCAACATACTGAACGTACATCCACATGCACACAGTGCAGGGCAGCAGGTGGTGAAGTGATGGGGGATATCTTCCTTCAACTGGAGGGCTCGGGTTTAGGTCCAAGTGATGACAGCATTCAGGCTGCTGAAGTGTCCTCGAGCAAAACGCTAGCCTCAGGGGCGCACTTCTCTAGCTGACCCAGCAGCCTGACTTGCTTGCAGAAATGGGTAAGCAAAAGGAGAATTTCCATAATGGGATCAATAGAGTATCACATAATTATTACGTACATAGACCTTTGCCCTGCTTCTTGTTACCACAGGGACAAGCTAAAGATCTAGTCAGACAGCGTTTTCTGTTCAAACCATGGTTCTGCAGTGAAGGAAATGCCTCAGTGTATTGTGTACTGTTCATCTGGGCCCTTTACTGCACTCAGGCTAATATACTGTTGTTGGCAGGAAGACTGATATTTTGGGAAAAAAAAAAAAAAAAATCAATAAAAACGATTACACACACCAAAAGATGGAAAAGAAGGATGATTGTTGACAGACTCCAGACTGTGACCACATTTACAGACTGGATATTCAGCTGTTGTAATACTCGTTGCCTGCAGGTGGCAGAACTGCCAGAGGTTTTTACTCTCTGTGCCGTAACGGCAGAGCTGAAGGTACGACACAGCTGCACTATGGTTCTTCAGTTGGATAATTGTTCGGGCCAATGTAAGTGCCTTACATCACTGACAAATCTTTGATTATCTATCATATTAAATTGTGAAATATTTTCTGTTGTAGCTGCTCAACAGTGAACCTTGAGAAATGGCGACAGGATATTTGTAGCACTGATGTCAGGATTGCTACATTCAATATATTGCAAATACTTCATGACGGTTGGTTGGATGATTTTTGGCAATTTACGAATAAGTGTAATGAACTGTAAACACACCATTCAAATAATCATCTTTTAAGGTTGATATGACAAACTTATTGGCAAATAGTTGCCTATTCACTTATCAAGCATTTATCCACTCTTATCATTTTTGAGTCCTGTTTGTGGACACCAAATTTTCACTCTGCTTTAGCTGCTAAATGTTCCACTGTATTCAACAGCTACGTGCTAATTTTGTCTATCTGCTATTTGGTGCTAGGCAAATAATGCACAGTGGATTTACCAGTGTTATGTTGTTATGTTTTCCTGTTGAAAAAGCTGTCTGCTGTGGCTCAAAATGATGAAGATGAGAGCTGTGACAGCAAAACAGTAAAGTTGTGAGCAGTAGAAAAACAAACAATGGGCTGAAAAAAAAAAAAAGCTGTGTGGAACTGAGGGAAACTGCAGACTTGGGTGATATTTAACTGTGGTTTTGTCCTTACGAGCAACACCTTTTACATTACACATATTAATTTGATTATCATTCATTTGAATCATTGTTAATATACTGTGAAAATATGGATTGCAGCGGCTTTAAATTATATGCCAAACAACTGTGTAGTAACCTAATTCTGAACATCCAGGTCAGTCTTTTTTTCCCTTTCTTGTTGTTTTTGTGTCCATTCATAACAGAAACATTAAATGGAATTTCAAATTGCTATAATTGGTGAATATGACACCAACCTATCCAAATTCCCCACAGTCCATGTATCTGGTTCTTGAAGAAACAGACCAGTGGCAACTGCCTCCCCCGTGTTAGGAGTTACTGATGCAAGTTAAGCTGTGACTTTGGTGGATAAAGTGAGTTTCTAATGGTGCTGCTACTGCTATATCACCTGAGGCCACGATGAAAACACCAAGGAAATGACAGGGCGTGAAAACGGGAGAGAGAAAGAGTGACACTTATTGTTATATCCTCACTGCCTTGCACCCCAAGGCTACAAGTCATAGTTCCTCATGAGAGGACAGTCAAACAGTGGGAACTGATGAGGGCAGTGCATGCATGTCTGTACATTCTTCTAATTGTCTTTCATCAGTAAAGATACATCCCTGTAGGGTTGTCTTGATTTTTAGACCTCTAGGGTTATCTCTGTCACTCAGAGCATCACTGTAGCTAAGACTACCGTGGCGCTCTTGCTGGAAGAGGTAAAAAATAAATGTAGCACTGGAGGCATGTGGGCAATTCTTTCATTTTTACTATACCCTGACACTAACTCCTTTTTTCTGTCCTCATCATTTACCTCTCTGCTACTAAGATATCTTGATGAATATCTCTGGTTTCTTCTTCCTTCCTTCCTTCTTTCCCTCATTACAAATGCAGGCTCTTTTCTTAAGATGACCCAAAATGTTTCTAATTATGATCCTCTCCCACAGGAATAACTGGCTGCCAGAGGCTGGTAGAGTTCACTGAACCTGCAAAGTGTACAGCTGTTATCTTTGACTGGTGGCCAAAAACAAAATTAGAGCTTTGGTAGAAGGTGGGTGTAAATTCTGCCTGCTTAAAATAGACTGGCTACTTTTTTTTTTCTTTTTGGTTTCTGTCATTTAAGCCATTTAATCTAATGACAAACAGAGGCAATACCCAACATTTTTTTCATTAGAGGTTGACTGAGAAATATTCAGGTTAATACACAGAAACAAAGACACAGCAGGTGAGCTCACAGCCTCGTGTAAACACCAATACACATGCATACACACTCTCCAGTGCCAACAATTAATGCCACAAATATTTTAAAAGCCTTTCCTGCTGTGGTAAGACTAGATACAATACCACCTTTCATACTGATGCACATGTCCCAGTGCGAGGCATGTCAAAGAGCTTGGACTATAGCAAATTAAGCTATAAGTATGCTAAATATTCAGACACATTTAACGTTCAACAGCCCATTTTGAGTTTTAGAGGCAGAAGATGTAGAAGTTAGATGAACACTGGGAGCCATGCTGCGTCACATATTGGATTCCAGGATTTTTTTTTTTTTTTTTTTATCTAAGCTCTGCCCAGTCTGTTGGAAAAACACAGGAAAGGAAAAAAGAGGGATGCTGAATATTATGCGCACAGGGGTATTTAACAAGCCATGCCCATACACTGCACATGCACCGACTGTGATGTGTGACCACAGTGGAGGCTGTAGTGCCCTGGCTGCCTCTATCCCAGACATTTCATCAGCATACCGGGTGGTACAGATGCAGCTGTTTGAGGAGCAGAGCCCTGTTTCTCTTCTCTGTAAGATTTACCAGTGGTTTCATTATAAAAACTACCATTTCTGTCTACAACATCTTTCAAGAGAGAGTATTTGTGTGCAAAACATGTATGTTATCCAGATGAAACGGTATGGAAAAAATCTGTGCTAAACTTTTAGTCATTTTTAAACTAGTGGCCACATCACCACCTGCAAGCTGTTGCATCATCTCCACAGCTGGCCGGCCTGCAGCATCTGCACACACAGAATACTGTATTTGGTTGCAGAAAACAAACAGCTCTGTGCTGGTCTTGTCTCATCAGGTTCTGGATTTAATCACCGGGGTTTATGGCTCAAGAGCAACAGAGCAGCAACAGTCACACTTTAGTTCCTCTTTTAGTGTACTTTGCTATTAATGTTATTTATGTATGAAACATTCATCTACCTGAATGTGTTTTATTTTTTTTGTTTTCTTTTTGTTGTTGTTGGAAATCACAAGTGGTCTCCCCCTGTTTTAACAGGAACCTGACCTCCTGGCACAATAAAATGGTCACTTAATGCTTTCTTTTATAGGCACAGAGCATAAAAGCCAGATAAACTAAACCACTGTGCAATCTAAGCCAAAGTACCAAAAATGCACATAAAAAGAGCCCAGTGTATATTATTTCTGGTGGAACTAATACATAACCAAGTCGCAATTATATATTCTCAAATTTTCAGGATGCAGGTGGGCTTTGACAACAGAGCAGAATGAGAAAATGATTAAAAGCTCTATTGTTGTATGGAACTTGTTCAGTTCCCACATTACATCCACATGCATTGGACACAGAAAACTAAATAAAAAATCCCATCTCGGCTTGGTTTTAAGAAAATCCTCTGTCTACTTTGGGGCACACATGCCTCAAACCTGGATCCAAAACATGTCTTGAGGATATTTGCCTTAAGGCAAACACATTTTTACTTCCCTGATACTGATGGCTATGCTTTTGTATGTCAGTGTATGTCAGACATCCATATTTAAGGAGTTTGTGATTCCCTTGGCTTTAACTACAGCCAAAGTCCAGACCAGGACAAATCTATCAAACCAAACATAGCCCTGTAGAGGCCAACAAAAAAAAAAACTATATAAAAAAAGGTTAATAGATCACAATGGGGGGGGGACATACAAAGGCAACATTATTTCCAGAGGGGGATGACATGTTAATAATTTAATAAATGCTATCTATTGTTGAGACACTTATTTTCGATTCATTTGAGGAGAAAATTGGTATGAAAACCCTCTGTATTTCATTTTTCTAAGCTGCACACCTGACAGCTTTGACCTCTTCTTGAAGCTCACATTGCTCATGTTGCAATCTAACCTTTATGAGATGCCACTTTTCCATGTATCTTCACCATGACTGATGCTGACTGCCCACCCCCGCTCGCTGTCATTCATTTCATGCAACATTCAGTTCAAAACATATCCTGGACGCTGCCGGTTAAAACACTTTTCCCATGTGTTTGTGCTAACTGGGTAGTTCTGCACTCCTGTGTCACCTCAGCGACCTCCCTTTGGAAGTGTTCTAGGTACGCCTGAATGGGAGGCGACCTCGGGGTAAAGCAAGGACACACTAAAGGGACTGCATCTTCCAGCTGGCATGGAAGCACCTGAGGATCCCCTAAGTGTAGCTACAGAGAAGTTGCGGGCTGAACTGACTTTAAAGTTTTTGCTTTGCTCCCACCAGGAACCTGACCTGAATATGTAGCTGCTACAAGGACGGAGGGGTGGATGAATGTGTCACCTAGCTTGTATAATTATTTCAGTGTTCATTTATAACAGTGCCTTATCACAATAAGTAAACGTAATAATCCAGTGTCACCAGCAAAATCAAGCTTTTAACCTTGTTGACATGTCCATATATGTTTTATATAATACAAGACATATCATTAGCGAAATAAGCCATCAAAACCGTGACTGAGTATTTCCACCTTGGAACTGCAGTGAACCAATAACAGTATCATTAAAATGGATTCGGGGGGGGCGGGCAAAATAAACCCGAAACCTTGTCAGTAGGTTAGGTCTGTAGCACAACCACTAACACTGTGTCAGCCACTGCCGGTTGAGAGCTAACAAACAGCATCAACAATTAAAAGATGCTAACTACGCTAAACGTTCTGATACCTCTGCAAGTCGCCGATTATGGTCTCGACACTCAGACTCCCCATCTGAGTCTGGGTCTGACTGAGGTTCAAACACGTGTCTCTCGATGTTTCCTCTAAATACTATCTGGATACGTTCTGCTCATTCACCAGTCACCAAAACCTCGTCAGTACAGAGAACAAGAGTTTGCATTAGCACAGACCCTAACACTGTGTCAGCCACTGCCAGTTACAAGCTAACAAAGAACATAAACTAACTACACTTGATACATTTTCGAGTCGCACAACAAACTCCTCAAAAACTTCTGAGAACTCAAGCTCAAACATGAGTCTCTCCAATTTTTCCTTTGCTAATCATCTCCCGCTATTCATCACCTGTCAGCCTATAGAGCAAGCAGCAGTGTTGGGCAGGGCACAAGGCCTGATCCAGATTTCTCATTGAGTAAGTAATGATAAATATGCATACAGCCCCAGTTTTTGAATTTCTTTTTTTCACTTTTTACTTGGGAAAACAATGTTAAACAAAATATGAATCATCCCAGAGTATTTTTACATAGTTTCAACATATCTGGAGAGGAACTTTTTACTTTTTAAAACATTTTTATGGCATTGACCGGCCACCACAATGTACTTTTGTTTTGATACGGTACAGTTAAAGGGACGTGTGTTGAGTGTGAGACAACCTGAGAATTAAGGACTGAATGCACAGGGAATAAATGCATGAAATTGAATATGAGCTGCTGCTTTCAGAAAGCAAGCGGTTGTAGTTATTCCAACACAAATGCAGGATGAGCTACACCCACGTTACAGAGAGGGTATGAAAGATAAAGGTGACTTTGTATTGAATGATTTTTGTTGTAAGCAATACAGACTGTTGAACTGGTACAACTAAACCAGTCCCGGGCAAATCACATAATTGGTTTAACAATAGCAAAAAATTACAAATATCTTTCTCCATTGTCATTTCAGTGACATCGGCACACTTTTCTCTAACGCTCAAGGGATCGTGCTAAAATATGCATCCCACTGAACAATCATCTTAAAAATAGATACATTATAAAGCAGACGAAGCTGTTAATCAGATGTTCACAGGGGAATTTGAATCCTCTTTCCATTACAGGTTCATGTGACATGCAGTTTATAATAAGAATCCGCTTGAAGTGGTTAATCAGTGTATCAGAATGTGAGTGAGCATGTGTGCAATTGCCACGGGAGACCAGGGGGTCATGTCCACCCCAATGTACAAAACAGGGAAATTTCTAACCCCCCAAAAAGTTGTTCAGGTTCAAGGTTCAAGCTCAAACTTTTCTGTGTTTAAATATTGCACTCAGTCAGGAGGAGGCAGCATTTACTGTACTAAGTGTAGGCTGTACAAAGCAAAAGAAGATACTCCTCACTCGGATGTGTGTGTGTGTGTGTGTGTGTGTGTGTGTGTGTGTACGTACACCTTCTGGTAAAAAGATACAACAGAGGTAAAAGAGGTAGACAGAAAGCAGACTGATAAGATGCAGGTGTGAGGTGAGCACCAAGACAGTCTATTATGCAAGCAACACACATACACACACACACACACACACACACACACACACACAAGCGTGGGAGGAGTATCTTCTTCTGCTTCTTTTGCTTCTTTTGTTGTATGTCACTACAACACACACACTCTCACTCACTCCCCACTTTGTCCCACCCAAAGTCTGTGAGAGGATTCTGCCGAAGTTAGTGAGTATATTATGACATGTAACATTAGGCTACGATAGTGCTGCAGGCAAGAGACACAAACATTATGTAATATGAAATGCTATGTAATTATGAAACAAGTTAAATCACCTAACTCAAAATTTTACTCAGGTTTGATGCATTGAAATTTTGAGTTTTTCTCAACTTTCTTTTTTACAGCCTCCTGATGAAACATATCATGCTCCTGAGAAAAAGCACATTTTTGTCCCTAGTGTAACAAAGGGAAAACAAACCATGTACAATAATGTATCTCTGTGAAGGAGAAAAAATAAATGTATGACTCAGAGAGCTAAATATTGCTACAGATATCTGCTGTGGGGTTATACTAGTACTGCTAAGGTCAACACGCTACTTTAAAAATCCAATTCTTTTCACTGTGCCATATAATCGCTGGGTCTTGTAACGTGTTATGTTTAAAAAAAGTTGGATAAATGACTAACAAAGTGTGTTATGTTAAAATATAAAGATGTGACATCATTTGACCTCAACCAAGGGCAGCAACTTATTTCAGAAGGTACCTTTCAACAATGTGTAGTATGAGCACACACAACCTGAGCTTTTGGTTTTCTTTTTCTTTTTTTTCTTTTTTTTTTTTCTTCATGGGCATGGGTATGAGAGGGTCTGTGCTGACCCTCACAGCGAAAGAACAGCCTTTAATAACAGACGTCTAACTCTGCAGGGAGCTTCTGTTTGATTTCATCGCTCGAGGCAAAGCTGTCTGAATATTACCCAAGCTCCCTTTGTGCCATAGCGGGAAGCTCCATCTCACTGTCTTCATTCTCCATATTTTTATTGGCAGCAGGCGGAGTGGGGGTTGTGGATGAGTATAGCTATGCACCTGTGTGCTTGAGTTGCGTGACTTGAAAGAGGTTGGGCTGAGAAGGTTGATGCACTGCTGGTAAGGGTTATCCGTGTGTGCGCGCCTGCATGTGTGTGCAAGTGGTAGGAAGTCTTTCTCACTAACCAAGCTGGCTTAGCGGTCAGAATAAAAACATTTCTCGGCCGTCCTTTGACCGCAGGGGTCAGGTGTCGGTATGAAAACACTCTCCCCCGGTAGAACAGTAGAGACATCGCAGAGATCCAAGCATCACAAGCTAGCCAGCCCGCCTTTCATAACAACACTGCTGATTTGTGGCAAATTCCCCAGCCTCAATCGCCTCATCAATCAAGGCTGCAGCCCTGCTGATGGAAACACAAGCACTCAGAGATCCTATGCCCTCTCATGCGATACACATGGCATTATTGCACTCGTATTTTATTTACGCCCACCAACAGTTTTACGTCCCAGACCTTGGGGATGATAATGTCCATGTAGCTATAATTCTAACATGATTTTGAAGGAGAAATCAAATACCATGTGTTGCCAGGGAACCATTCAGAAACTCTGGGACAATTAGATGTATATGTGAATATGTGTGTGTTTTTCTGTCTGTGTGTGTGTAGCTGAGTGGTTAATGGGCTCTTTATGACAGATCAATAGCACTATGATGTACAGAAATGCAGCCTTGCATGGGCATGGACATTGTGTGTGTGTGGTAGACTGCACAGTGGTACAGCAGTGGGTTGGGCGCAAGTCTCATCTCGTAAGACTCATGATGACCCAGTATTTTTCAAGACAAAATAATTACAAGGATTTACCTCTTACCACATAACAGCTACACAGCATACTGTGAAGAAGAGGTACCAGAAAGACTTCAGAGGATACAAACTAGTTGTGTGAAACAGATGGGGAGTTTAATCGTCTTCATGTCTTCGTCTTGACTTAGTGCTAGTCTCATTCGTACGACAGGATGAACATGATGTTGCAGGATGTAGTTTAAAGGCTGCACACTTCCCCTGGAATGCCAACTGGCTGCACAGGTTCCCTGAAGACTCCGGGTTTGTCTGATGTACCTGTTTAATAATCCAAGCCATTATAAAACACATGAACGTGCAGGAGATAAAGCTCCTGCGTTGCTATCAATTCAGGACCGGAAATCACTTAGTAATGGGACTAGCAATGCAGCCTACATGCAGCTACATTCATCTTTGCATTGTGGTGACACCCAGACCTTATCCCTGTTGAGATGGGTGAAAAAGCTGCTTCCCTCTTTTTTTCACTAAGCTCTGATCCGCAACATAACCATTCTTTTAAAGAAATTTTTAATGTGTTAAAACATTCCTTTCATTTTTAAGTGTTAAATCATTGATTTCACTCCAGTTAAATTAATAACAGAACACAAGCCAGTTTCAATGATGTCTTCAAAATAGTGTGGAATTGTAAAACTGCTCTTTTTTCCTGGGTGATTATTCCTGTGTGATAGTTTCTTACTGTTCTGTTGTTGCAGATCAGAGTAATTGGAAACAGGTGTGCGTGATCACACCCTGTGATTGGACTTTCCCAAGTGGCTGAAGGGTAAAAACTGTTCTGCAACTGTTCTATTAAATTTGATGTGCTCATTTACGTGCTAGAGTGTGTTCACAACTAACTTAAGATGTCGGCGATGACTAAGTAGCTTAAATTGTTTCTTAGTTTACCGAGAATTTTCGAGAATGCTTACACCTGTTTACTTTACTCCAGCAGATGGTATAGGTTCCAGGTCAGGTAAGGCTGAGAAGATAAGATGGCAGATCAGTTGAGAAAGTGGTGATTTGCTGTGAGATTACGGGTTTTATTTGGTGGTTTAATTTCAGCTAAAAGTTGTTTTGAAGAATTGGAACAGAGTTTTGTTTTTGTCTTTTTTCTTCTTTGTCAGTAAAGCTCTGCCTTTTTGCCTGCCTTGTCCTTGCAAAACAAAAGAAATCAACCAATCAAGGAAGATGTGAGGTGCACTGAGATAAAAACTGTGCTAAAAGTCACTGAACTGTGACTTTTACCTGTCACTGGGATGCAGAAAGAAACTCGCAGCAACAGAATCATAATCCTGATCTATCATCATATTAGCGAAGGCATTTGCTGATGCACCTTTCCCATTAGCCCCCATTAGCAAATGAGTGTAGTTGTTTCTGGCCTCTTTATATATTCATGTCAAATATTCTGTCATCTTTTCATAATCTTGTCTGGTCCACCAAGTCTTGAGAAAAAATAATTTGGGTCTTTTAGCTTGCCAGTTATTTCAGTTATAGTAGTAGTAGTTAGTACATTTGCTTTGCCTTGAACTGTTTCCTAAACATGGCTGCCTTTTTTTTGTTAGAGGTGTTGGTGAGAGTGATGAGAAACATAATGAGAACCAAAACAATAAACTAAAAGAAATTAAGAGCTGCAGAGCTGAAGGATAGAGTTACTATTCCTTGGGTTCTGCACTACTGTGACTCTCTCTTTGCAGAGCCTCATTTAATTAAGTGTTCATTAAAAAAAAGTCACTATGTTGAGCTTTAAAAAACTGCATAAAAAATGGCTTTTAATACATGAAATATAAATGCAACGCAAACTGTGTATTTAATGACCTAGTCTATAATGATTTACTTTGTTTTTGTTTTGTTTTTTTATCAGCCACTATAAATATATTTCATTATTCTGCTTGCTGATCATTTGTAGTGAACGGTAATGGGCTTAACTTTTCTTTCTTGCAGTTTTCTCTTTGCTGAGGGACTTTACAAATGTACAGTTAGGTAACATTTCACAGACATATCAGATGTATCACAGTTTTTACTGTCACCAAGATCAATGTGTGGATCAGGTCAACTGAAAGTTACGGTCCTGGTGAAGATATTCACTGAAAGGGTGTCAAACACGTGCTTGTTATGCACTGGTCCTTTTTTTTCTTTTTTTTTTGTTTGTTTTTTGAATAACTATGCTATTCTGGATATATACCATAATATTTTTTATATCCATTAATCATCAACCAGTTTGTGATTGGTTACTGTTCAATGGAAAATAATTTAAAAAAAAAGAAAAAAAGAAAGCAGTTTAAAATCACACGGCTACTGTTGATGAATAACTATATTTGTGAGGTTTTGATTCTATGAGTTATGGTGAGTCAGTGTTTGTTAGGAAGTTACTGACCCATGTTCCTTCTGATCACCATGAACTCATTGGCTTGTTTGTCCTTTTTTTTACAATAAACACTTTTATATATAAGCACATTTTTATCCAACTGGCTTAATTAGTTAGTCCTATTTAAAGCTGAAATACTTTGTTCTCTCCAGTAAATTCATTGCCTTCTTGTTACATCTATTCTGATCTCAGTTAAAGTACAGCAGGCTGGACAACACATAGTGCATTCATTTGCTTTCTTTCCCTTTCTTTTCTGAACTACCTGTCCTAACCTAGAGTCAGCCACCAGTTTCTAGCCAGCAAAGCAAGATGGTTTCAATGCTAGTATGAAAGGGGCTAACATTGCATGCATCCATCCATTTTCTTCCACTTACCTAGGATCAGGTCGTGGTGGCAGCAGTCTACACAGCGTATTCCAGATGTCCCTCTCCCCAGCACTGTTTTCCAGCTGCTCCTCTGGGATCCTGAGGGATTCCAAGGACAGATGGGATATACAATCCATCCAGCGAGTTCTGGGTCTAACCTGGGATCTTTTCTCAGTCTAACCCCCTCAGCAACCTCATGAGGGTAAAGAGCTGGTCCAATGCTCCATGGCTAGGCCAGACTCTGCATTGTTGAACCTCAGATTCAGGGGGAGCAATCGGTTGGAGTAAACTTTATCACGGAGGCTGAGCAGTGTGATATCCCTAAAATTGGAGCACACCCTCCCATCCATCTTTGAAAATGGGAAACACCCCCCTGGTCTGCCATGCAACACTAAAAAGGCAACCAAGACAGTCCTACAATGTCCAGAGCATGCAGCATCTCAGGGCTAATCTCATCCACACCGACACCTCGCTGCAGAGGAGCTTCTTGACAACCTCACCGACCTCTGCCAGGGATACCGGTGAAGTCTTCAGACTCAGACTCTGACAGAGGATGTGTTGGTCAGGTTCAGGAGCTACTCCAAGTGGTCTTTCCACTGCTCCACAACTTCCCAGGTCAGCAGTTCTCCCCTGCCAGGTCTGGCTCCGGGGGGGGGGGGGGGTTCCCTTTTCCAGATGAGTGGCTGCAGCTTCGTCTTCATTGTGTCATTAGGGTCTTGTGAATTGCTTCAAGTCTGGTCCCTCCTCTGGGACCAATTTGCCTTGGGAGACTCTATGAGGGGCGATTGCCTCCGAGAACACAGCTCCCACGATCACAGGGACACAAGAGACACAAAAACCCCTCAACCAGTGGGGATTCTTTGGGGTAAAAGTCTGACACTTTTTTTTCATTTCAGGGGCTCACATTGAGAAATTAAAATGCAAGTCAGTGCAGTGGTTAAAAAAAATACATTTTTCAGAAAGCACTATGCCTGATGGGTAATAAATACGTGCAACATATTAATAATGAATCCCTTTGTCCCTTGACTTAGGAAACGAACAAAATAGGACATCTTTTATCATTTTTATGCAACATGTTCCATTTTCCATTTTTTTTCCTTCACAACACACAGTTATTAAGTTTGAGCATAATTCTTACATAAATTGATTCTGTTGCGAGTAGAAACTCTCTCCCTGATTAGTCATATGCCCACTGGAAAAGGCCACTGTCAACAAAGTCAGTTTAACTTCCAAATTTTTAAAAATGTATAAATAGTCTCTTTTGTCAAATGTGGACTGCAAATGGCGCAAGCTGGAGCCATGTCAACTTTGTAACTTTTCAAAAGATTGAACTCGTATGAATAATTGTGTTATCATTAAAAGAGACCAGACTTGTCTCGGTTCTTTTTTTAACTTTTGACATGTTTTATTGCTCTAATAGAAATTCTTTGAGAAACAAAATATCAGAAGAAAAAGTGGTAACGGCGGATATGCTTTCTTGTTAATGTCACTGATAAGGTTGTGTCACCACCACAGTCACAGCTGCTACAAGAACAGCATAAACAAAACTGAATTATTGAATTTATACAATGTAGGTCTGGTGAAAGAAACAAATCTACATCTTCTGTAATTTTCTCCCTCCTACGCATCACTTAACACATGCATGTCTTTCTATTTTAGCACCGGATATACTTTTTTCTTTTTTTTAATTGAAAAGGAAATGAGTGAGTGCACCATTGAAACGAGAATCATTGACATACTTGTGAAGAGCAGGCATAAGCCTTTAATTCAATAACATGGCAGATTATAAGGGGCTTAGATTCCACCTTGGCTTGGAGTGCTCCCAGTGGGGAATGGATCCACTTGGCCTGGAAACATGTTGGTGGTAGAAAAGAGCAGTGTCTAATAATGCCACAATAACCCCCATAAGCAGTTAAGTAACACCCAGTCATAAGTATGAGGCGGTAGTTACATGCATTTATTTCCTGTGCAAGAAAAAAACTGTCTAATAACAGCATTCATATCTCCACAGATGTCCATCTATTCATTCTTTATTGAATTTTAAACCTATATTTAGACACGCTTCAAGTCTCTTGGCAGCGGATGACTGATATCCCAGTAGTGGGGGGGAACCAGTGGTGTTAGAAAACACACTGTCCATTGTTCAATGGTTTATGGTTTGATTTTGGCCACTTACAGGCAGTGGAAACAAGCTATGCAAATATTTTTTTTACATATTACAACCTTTAAGATGATATGGCAAATCTTATAACAGTCTATTTTCACATCCAGCAGGGATGGATTTGAGTTTCTGGCCACTTGGCAAATGTAAAGTCAAATTCACTTTCTCAACTCTGTTTTTGGTCTCTACTATCTCCTGAGGCGAAATATTTGGCCTGTAGCCGCAGGTAAAAATGATTGAGAGCAGTGAGATTGAACCAAGATAGTGATGGTGTGGGGCCACAAAACCAAAACCATAAGCTGGAAGTTGCTGTATAACTCCATGCATGTGCAGAACCGCAGAGTGGGTTCATCACTACAAGTGTCCGCTTTCAAATACTAGTAGTAGTTAGTAATTAAACAAAAAAAACCATGTAGTCATGTGATCCATTGTTAAATTAACAAGACTAGGACAAAACCTAGTATATGGTTCGACTGTATTTTTGCACTCTGCCAAGCGTCAACGAGTTTCAGCCTTTTTTTTTTTTTTAAATCTGCTTGCTCTTCTTCTCTCTGCGTTCACATATACAGTTTTTCATATCTGACATGTTGTTGAGAAGGCAAATTTGCTATCATCAAAACTAACAGCAACAGCCAAGTGTTTTCATCGTGTTTACCTCGTACTTGCTTTATGGTTTTGGGTGTAAATGATTGATAGGAACAAAAATCCTTGCAATCCATCCACTACTGAGCAAGAATGGTATACCTGGCAACTGCTACTGCTGCTGTTGCGATGCTATCAAACTGTGCATGTTATCCACACCAAAACAAGTGCTTGTTTTTGTCACTAACAATTTGTCTGACAACATTATGTATATGATTCTTACAAAGATAGACTATTTTTTTGTAAAAGAATAAGATCATTTTTGTTCATCCAGAAATAGCCAATATGTCACTCTGTTCACACCTCCAGACTCCACTGACAAAAATGTATCATTTTACATCAATGGACACAGGAGTTTCCAGTCTACTGCTGACTCGAACGGGTAATTTGTTCATGGTGTTGTGTGACTTTCAGATTTGGAAGATCCTTAGGTTACTGAAGTAAAAGTAGAGCTGGGGCGACGCAAAGACGTAATCGATTATATAAATACGTTGATTTACTTAACATGCTACGACGCGTCACAAGGAGGAAGTAAGATGGCTGCACCTGGTCAGAGCATGAACTCCACCCAATACATCCACGACTCCACCAAAGAGGCTGAGGTCACAGCAAATCAGTGTGTCGGATTCAGAGGCTTGGCCTTCCTTGGCTTTATACCCAGACTAGATGGGAGCAGTGCTGTTTTACTCTGATATCAAAGTGAGGAGAAGTTGTTCTGAGTGTATTGAAGTGACAGAATTAAGACAGAAGGATGTGACAGTCACATATTTAGTGCAGCGGAGGATTTGGAGCAGATTTTTCAAGGATACTGCTCCAGATAATGAGCATGTCTCATGAACAGATAAAGATAAACTTCAAATCACCTCCAGAACAACTCAAACAAATAAACACAGTGTTCTGTGTTGATTTTGTTCTTCTTTATAATGGTTCACAGTGTTTTTAGCTATAAAACAAGGAAAAATTCAAGGTTCATTATTTTTTTATTTTATTTTATGGGCTATTAAAGTCTATAATACTGAGTGACATTTATTATTAGCTGAGGTTATGCTGATTCTAAATATGTGTATCACTTGGTCAAACTGTTTAAAATTACAATTTGATTAGGAAAAGCACAAAGGTATTAAAGAATGAAAATATTGAAATATAAATGTTATATAAATATAAAGTTTTGTTATATAGATATAAAGTTTTTAAAATTTATTTTGAGTAAATTTGTTATATTAATCAAGTAATTAAAAATGAATAGTTAGATTAATCTAAAAAATAATTGATAGATTAAGCGATGATTGGAAAAAAATCGATAGATTAATCGATAAACAATTAATTGTTCGGTGCAACCCTAAGTAAAAGTATCTCACAATGAGTGTGTTGTTGTCAAGTGTGTTGACATCCATTCAGGGCCATTAGGGTTGTGTACATGTGTGGTTATCGAGATTAAAGGAATAACATATCAGCACCATAAAATCATAGTTTAATAAACACAATGGAAGCATTTGCATGTGCGTGTTTTGAGCTTTAAGATATTTCTAGTCTTCACTTCACATGTTTTATGTCTCTGATTTGGAGGATTGATCTGGTGTGTCTCGCTGTAACTGACAAGCTCACTTGGCATCACTATTACAAGGGCCATATAACAGCAGCAACATCACTCTTTACTACGAAATGGAAGCATCTGAAGAGTTTCCTGACAGAGTTGATGAATGTTTTCAGTGCATAAAAGCCCATGTAAAGCAAGAGAGCTTTCCCACACTGTGTGAATCATCTTCAATGGTCTTTGCCCGTTTTATTACTGTTTGCCGGTGAATAATCCTCCTATCCTGATGAATGACTGAAATTACCAATGCACATGGGCAGAATCATATAAACCACCTTTCCAAATAACACTAATAACATCCGCAGAGGTCTTAACACAAAACTGACATGTCAACCAAAATGCCCAACCTTTCACATGGCAATTACATCTACCGCTCTCCAACATCAGCCCTGCGCCATCCACACTGAAGATGTGAAAAAAAAGGATGCAGATGACCTCTGTGTTCTTTATGTGTAATGTCTGTGCATAGACAGCATTTATTCTGCTTTCATTTCACTTTGGCCTCTATCAAAATGTTCCATTTCTAATTTTCAGAAATTCTGTACTCTCTCTACAAATGCTTAAAAAAGAATAAAGGTTTTAAAGTCACTTGCAGTGAATAAAGAACTCTAAGAGCTCTATGTACAACCAAGACAGACATGCTGCATGTGCCATGGATTTTAGATTTTATGATTTTGTTTTTTTTAAAGCCATTTAATGCCAAAATTCCTGTGCTTCTTCTTACCACTTCTCATCCCTTGTCTGAAACACTGACATTTTTCATGTACTACTTGAGAATGTCCAACAAAGACTCTGTCACAATAAGGTGTGTATGTGTGTGTGCAAGTGAGACAAAGGCATTTGTCCATGAGCCTGTCGCATAAAGGGCCTGAGCAAACACAGATAAAGTCACTTGTGGAATGTTGTCAAAAGCACATGCTGCCTCTCTGCCAAACTGCAACATGGTAAAATGACCAGACAGAAAATAAGTGGGCAGGTGGAATTTATAAACTGTAAAGCGGCATGTCCAAACCTATTTTTATGAGCTTTAGCTCTCATGAAATTTTCTTTATGATGCTAAATAATTCACACAGCTTTGTTTCTGGATGAAATGTAATGCAAAAACATAAGATTCCAGAAAAAACTAAATGCACAACACAAAACAATACACTGATATGATTCATTTTAAAATTGGACGGAATGGCTCAATTTATGACTAATTTAAAAGTAAAGTTAGAATGTGTGTGAGGTTCAGGATGGTCTGAGTTAAACTGCACTTTGTTGTTGTAGAATGGTAAAGACTTTTTGAAACCGTGCCATGCAACCTGCAGCTCTTACTCTGTCCAGTACACCAACATTACTGCACAGCCTAGAGTTGTTCCTGGGGACTGGGCTACAGCCCAGTGAAGACCGTCATGCAATGCAACGAGTGCAATGTTGTTGTGTTTCTCTCTGTGAGAGATGAGGAAAATTAGGAAATATTTGCTTAAGCTAAATATCTTTAGGACACAATATGAGGTTATAAGAATTATTTTCACTCTCACTTCATCTTCTGATCATTTACTGAATTATCTGATTAAACATTTACAATATAAATCTCAGGAAATTATGAAAAACACCCAATGCAATTTCTTAAATTTCCTTCATTTAAAAAAAATGTAAATTAAAGATGCTAATTTATTATCACAAAACTCAACTCAACCTTATTAATATAGGACTTTTCACAAAGTGCTTCTCAGAGCAGGAGTAAAACAAAACACACATACAACCAAAAAAAAGATTGAAAATAAAAGTAAATCAAACAATAAAATGATGAATAAAAGTAAAAAAACAAATAAATAAATAAACGCCAGGGAGAAAAGTTGTTTAACAAAAAAATGATTAAAAGAATGATTAAGTAAACTAAAGCAAAGGATATAACATTACTCTGAATTAACATTACTACAAGTTAAAAAGCCAGATTACAAAGATAGTTCTTTTTGAAAATACTGAGAGAGCTCACCAGTCTAATGACCAGAGGGAAAGTGTGCCACAGTTTAGGGGCATAAAAACAAAAGGCAGCCTAATTGGTATTTCAATGGGACACATAAGGAACACTAACACTAAAAATCAAGGGGACCCTTTAACCAGACCCCTCTCAAAGATGCTTAACCCCTGTATACCCCAAAAATGTACAGTACTGTGTGTCTCTGGCCTTTGTTTTAAACTAAACTTGGGAGTTTCTGAACAAAGCCCACACTCACAGACCGGATGAAGCCCCCAGTGGGAGAGGTCGATACACTGTGGAAGGGGACACAGATGTTCCTACTATTAAAGATTCAAAAGCTGCTGTGTAGAAGTCAGTGTATTTGTGTATGAGTGGGTGGGCCAGAGAAATGCAGAGAGATGCGGAAACAGACAAGAAAAACTCCCTGTTTTTACCAGTAACTTCATGTTTCTATATGAACATCTATTATTACTGTCCCTCCCTTGTAGGAAAAAACTGTGTCCATATCAGTGTTGAGGTTAGGCACATGCTTGGTACAACATAGATTCCAGTTAGGATAAGCCTCCCTGTCCATATCTGAAGCCCCTCTTGTCATTTCCTCTTGACACTTGTTATCTGACACTGCATTGCAGTCCAACAACTCCCTGAGCTCACACCTTGTGTGGTGGTCCAGTCCGTATTCATTGCACGATTAATGGCAGGATGGTTATTCATGCAAAAATTATTTTACACATTTGAACAAAACTGTGAAATACCTCCTAATGTTTTCTCTCAGCGGCTCCAATTTCACATTGAATATTGCACATGTATATTTGATGCCAAGCCATAGAAAGAGGCACTGGAGTTCCCTCAACGGGACAGTTGTTAAATATATGTTTTATATTTATTGTTGTGTTTGTCTATGTATATATTTTAATTTCTAAACACAATATTGTCCTTTTCTATGACACCCTTTAAATAAAGTATTATATTGGACTTAAATGTAAGATGATTTGAGTTTTGAAGAGACTCACATGAACAGCAGCTTATGAGAAAGTGAGAATCTTGGGACATTTTGCATGGGACATCTCTGGACTAGGAAGGTGAAATCTTTACTTTGATTAATTTAGTTTTCATTATTCAAAACATTCATCATGCTCAACTTTAACTATTCCTTTATATATAAGAAAAGATGGTCTGTTGATTTTAAAAGAAAACTAAATTATGAACATATTGTCTCATGAAAAACACCTACAGTAACGTGTAGAGCCCTATGCAAAGCAGAACTGAAACAGCTCTACTGTATGTGAACAGTTATGATGTTCAGAAACATTTCCATTAGCCAGAGAAACAGGACTATTTAATGGTTTCCATGAAGAGAAAAAACTTATGTGATTTAGGTGACACTGAAGATAAAGTGCTTTCATTGTTTTCTTGCGTGTTACGTGATGTAAAGGCTACACTTTTTAGAAATGTGGCCTTAATATTTAGTGTCCTGAGCACTTATACTGTATGCACTTGACACAATTGACATGACAACATGAAAAATCTTGAAATATTCGTACACAAAAAAGTTTTTTAAAGCCACAAATCTCTCCCCAAATTTCACGGGAAGATGTGGTAGATGTACTGTATCTGCACATACTGTATATTGTATTCTTATATACAGTATATTACCAGCTAGTAAATGGGCCATAACGCCAAATGACACCAGAAATTTAACGCAGACAGACAGAATTCTTAAGATCCCTGTGGGGGGGTGGGGGGGATTGAAGCTTCAAGAAGATGTGACCCACTTGGCTTAACCTGCCTTTGTTCAACTTTGGTCTCAGAGCCAGCTGTGACATGTCTGCTGCTGTCAACTGGAATCATGGGATGTAGGGCAGACGGATGAAGAGAAGACAGTCTGCATATACGTGTGTGTGCTTGCTTCTGTAGTACTGTCCGCGTAGGCGAAGATGGCAGCTTTAAGTGCTGCAAGTCTGTGCGCAGCCCAGCCGCCTGGGAACTCGCCGACCATATGCACAGTAATGTTGGCAGACAAGCGGCGTTAACGGCAGGAGAAAGGCCACTCGGCGCTGCTCTCTTGGCCTAGCTTGGCTCCTGTAGTCTCATAGCACCTAGAGACAGTAAGTACAGCACACATATCATACATGTAGTGTACACTAATGAGAATACATGGAGTTATAAGAACTCTCTTTTCCTCCACTGGAATATGTTTCTTCCCAGGGGATTTAGTTAGAGTCTAACTCTTGTAAATTTCTTTGTTCACTTGTAGTGTCAATTAAAACCACACAGACATGGCTCCCTCTTGAGTGATTTTAATACCAAACACACAGTGGTATTTGCCCATATGCAAGCTCGGTGGGGTGAAAAGAAATAAATCCAGTCCTCCAAAACATCCAAAACCAAACAAATTCTTTCCATCATCAATGTGAACACAGTACATGTAAATCCCATATGACTAAGAAAATAGAGCCTTTAGGGACTTAGCACAGAAATGCACTGTAGGCTAAGAGCATTATGTTATTTCAGTCCTCTGTAAATTGCTTTTGTGCATTGAAAATATTCATTAATTGTATGACAGGAATTGTTTTTGCTGTCCCCGGGTCTCTCTCCAATCCAGTAGATGTTTTACAGTAATGGCCTGCTATGTTCCTTATCTGTCATGACTTTTCAAGATACTGGAAGTGGCACTGTAAATGAGTCTGGTTTCTTCTTCCCAGCAAGAGAGAGGTTCCTGCTTTAATTGGAGCTCCATTTATGAGGAATAAAGCAACTGGCAGTCAGTATGCCTTTATTCATTACAAGCAACATATGTGGATTTTATTTCACAAAGAGCTTAATTTTCCCTTCTCCAGCCGTCACTTCTAAATAATATTTAAGTGGGGAGTTGACAACACTGCAGTAAGGCTAGATGACAGAGTGGCTGGATTTAAAGTAATTTAAAACAAGAACAGTGGCAGCAAGCAAACCCCAGAAAGCGAATTTGATAAAGACTGAAAAACGATGAAACCAGTGAATGGTTAAACTCTGACCAAGGTTAAATTTTGACTGATTTGTGTTTCAATGTGTTCTGAAAACACAATGGCGTTGCTACGGTAAAGAAAACAAACCCAAAAACAAAGCATTGTGTTTATGTTTAAACAAGATTTAAGCAATAATCTGAGAAGTAACAGACAAAATAGCTATTCCTCAAACGCAACTTCGCTGTTATTTATGTACATTTATGTGACCAAAATATAAGCTACTTATCTGTGTGGTACTTTTCAGAAAAAGGTGTTAGCCCTTAGGGTAGGGACGGTAAAGTATATCTTTGTCAGGTTACCATCCACTTTAAAGCTGCTGTAGTTTATATTTTATATTAACAATGGATTAAAAAAAGGGTATAAAATGAAAGGGGTAATTTGTATTGTATTGATAAACACTTAGATAATTTTAACACAATTTTACATTTTTTTTTGGGGGGGGGGGGGGTTTGTTTTGGTTCAGTAGCGTTGCCTTCAAATACAAGTCCTCCAAATTAAATAATGTAAAGATACATCTTTTGTTTTTATTTGTCCTCTAGAACAATGATCTAGAGGATGATCTGCTCCTCCTATCAGACAAGAGGACAACAAGTTGTCTGTGCCTTATATTATGTGAGCATGCTATGGTTAAGGTTTGGTTAGGTTCAGGCACGAAGACATTTTATTTTGGGTTGAAATGACACCTTCATTAAAGGAGCTATTTGTTTTGCTATCGGTACATAGCCAGCATTAGCCTTAACAGCTGTTTGCTTACCAGTCTAGAAGAAACGTTGCGTGTTCAGCATCAAATTTCTTCCTTTACTGGCCATGAGCTGTCTCCAGAGGTGGAAAGCAACGCCAATGTTGTAACAATCACGTCTTTTCTTCTGTTGAAGTTAGCACGCTAACCAGCTAGCCCCGGCCCGTCTCGTCACTTTCTGATGGCGACCCACTGTAGCCTCCAGTCTGCCCTGAAGACATAGCACAGCTCAAAGGGCATACTACAACCTCTTGTCTTGTAAACACAACGATGGTTGAAGCTCTTGTCAAACAATACTCACCACCACCCGCTCCCAGCAAGAAACAACGCTCGGCATCAAGGAAAACTTTGTTTTGGAGACATTAGCTGTAGGGTTTGAATAATAAACATAGTTAAGGTTCATTATTGTATTGTAATCATGCTTATAAAAAGAAATGTTGAATAATAGGAAAACTGGAAATGAGCTGCTGTCTGTCATTAAAGGCCGATGGTTTGTCGACACATTCATACATTGCAACTGTCACTCTGGAATAACTGCCATTCTAGGAAGTCCCTGACTTCCTCGTTTGGACCTGTCATAATTACTTCAGCCACTAGGGGGGCTTTTGTCACTTTGTAGACATATTATTTTGGGGCACTCTCTGCCTCAGAAGACGGCCTCTTTTCATCATCTGGTAGCTGTTTTCAGTGAAAAAGCTGATAAACCAACGAAACAGCAGACACATACAGCTGCTATTTCATGAATGCACTGTATCATCTATCAGCTAAACAGCCAGATAGTTTTCTCAGGAGTGGGTGGAGACCAAAGCTAGAGCTATTAGGGGAGTGAAATATTGGACTTATGTTCATCAGCTCACCTGAAATATGACTTCATATAAATGCTAATGTTGCTCTGTGTCTGCTGGATGTGCAAATATGCAATGTTTGCCAACACATTTGCCAGATCTGCTTTATTAGGTGATCATATGTCAGTGTTGTATTTGCAGCTTTTTCCTCTGCTCGCAAGTAACAGAATATAAATAAAATAAATAAAGCAATGTAGATTTAACAACAGTACACTTAGTCCAGTTGGACAACTAGAAATACATATTCATTACTTAGTTTTTGGAGGGAAAAAAACTATGTCTGTAAAAAAAATTAACATGTCAGCATGGAGTTTTTTTCACGCAGTCCAGCAACAATGTGAAATGCAATAACAAAGCAAATGAAGCAAAACACACACTCTAGACGGAAAAAAGAAATCAGATATTATTCAGTAAGAATAAACAAGTTGCTTACTAAATTTCATGTTATTTCCAGCAGCAAACAATCTAACTTGCAATAATCAATTTATTTGCAACGTTTCAGTGCTAGACCATCAGGCAAATGGTTTTTGACAATGATTTTGTTTTGCTATTTCGGATCCATTCATCCTGCTCCTACACACCTGCCTCATTAAATAGATGCTCTTCTGTTCTGTTCTTTCCAGCAGTCACTCAGCTGTGCTCAGCCATCAGTGGCATTTATTTACTTAACCCCCTCATTGGACCTACTCAACGCCCATACACAAGATGAAAGTTGCAATTACACATATTCTTGTTACAGTTAAAACCAAATGTTGTAAGTCTTAATTAGCTCAGTATATATGTTATTAGTAAACTTGCCTTAATATTGCTGTGATAATTTAGTAATATGTTAATCAGCTGGATCATCTTAGCTTCCCATCAGCCTTCAATACTTTTGATTGTTCTGCACATATATAACAGACTGAGGCATCTTTAATGACTTAATACACCCAGGAAACATATTATCAAAGACATTCTTTTTTGGACAACTGGGTTCCTTTTTGAAGATTTTAATATAACTTTTGAAGTGAAAGTTGATCACATTGACAGGGTCTTCGGTGAAATGAAACGCTCCAGACAACCTCTGCTACGCAGTGTTGCAGATAAGACCTCAGCCATGACTGTGCTAGAAGACGCCTGTGGTAGTTTGATTCTTGAGATGGGCTGTATTTTGCTGTGATTTCAAACGAGTGGGAGACTAGCTGTTCCCAGAGCAAGGCTAGAGCTGACTCAGACTCGCTAACCCCTGCGCCCCAAATCACACAGCAGTGTTATCTGCCAGAGGATACAATCAAGGAAACACATCAAAGTTCAGTCTCTGGAGCTGGTCTGCTCACATGCATGTCTACAATGTGAGCCTAGTACGCACACAAACAAGTTTATCGAATCACCCACTAATTGCACATGAATACTCTATAGCTTGACTCATAACGCAAGAGCAATTAAGCCTCTCTATCAGTGGCTTCGAATCAAACGGGGCTTTGACTTTTATGCAGTGATGCTGCTTTCGGCATCTGCAGGCTGTCCACGTGTTGCTTTGTCTGACCTGACTGTCGGACCTCAGGGAGGATCAGTGGGCTTCCTGCCCACCCGAATGTCAGTACCTTCCCTCCCTCCTTTTTGTCATCTATTTCAACTCCTCATTTACACCACAACCTTCCTGCTCCTATTAGTGGTGTAGCCATGTGTAACGTTGGTTGGGATATATTCCCATGCCTGGGCCTGAGTCCAGAACCAATGTGCTTTTCACTCCTGAATGGGGCTCTGTGTGTGTGTGTGTGTGTGTGTGTGTGTGTGTGTGTGGCATGCGATCCCTAGTTATAATGTTGTGGGAATTTCAGCATGTGTTGCTGCAACAACACCCTCATCTTTAGCCTGCCTCAGTCCATCTATCCAAAATGAGTCCAGTTTGTCCCAAATCTTGTTGACATCAGACTGCAGGCAAGTGTGACACATGCATACATATTGATGAAGCCATGAAGTCATTTATTCACCAGCTGATTTACATTGCAGAGCAGGGAGGTCCTAAATCAAAGGGATTTCAAAACACTTTAAAAGATTTGCAAATTAGATGAGACAAGCTGTTTATTTCTCTAGCATGTTGTAGCTTTTGGCCCTAAACTTCATTTTAATCTTAATTCCTTCATTAGGCAAATACGACAGTGACTCCCTCTAAACTAATGCAATTTGCTGAACATGTCCAATGAACACTGAATGGTTGCATGTGAGCGCATGCATTAAATATAGCCGCAAAACACACCAACACATTCATAAGCATGTAAGCTCACAGACACACAAACAATATGCAGCTCTCCATATTAATCTTTCTCTTGGCCGGGACTCACTAAAACGTTATCTACTTGTCTGGTTGTCTCTAGTCTCGAGGGAGGAACGTGCATGTGGCAGAGCCTGGTGGAGCAGAGTAGGTAGGGCAGACACAGGATTTGTATGCAAGGGGAGGAACCTTTTTAGAACTGTGTCTGGTCTGTCCAATGCTCGGTGATTCTCAGTGGGAAGGGAGCAGAAGCCTGCTCAGTTGGAGGAAAAGACTTATGAGCTTTATTGATCACAGGCTCACATAGAGAGGGTGGCCTCCTTCGGCATAAAACAGAGCTTTTTATTGACATGAAGACTGCAACAGGTAACTGAAATATTCTCTAAAATGATAAGCTCAGTGGGAGAGGGTTGGGGGAGTTGGTGTTAATATAAAAAAAAAAAAACAAAAAAACGTAATGTGTTCTGTTCTTAAAGGTCTGTGGGCAGCGGAGACACAACTCTGGCTACTCCACTTTACCAGAGGAAGATTATGGCATCAATACATATCACTGGGAAAAAAAAAAAGAAACAAAATCATACATGCTCTGCTGCACACAGCACGTAAAGATCATACTATCTGCCTCTGATTCACTGGGGCACAGTAGAATTATTACATGTCTATATTGTAAGGGTCACCCTATTGATGAAATGTCTATTTTTAGATAATGACGTTCAACATAATAACAACTACGGCTGTTAGGCGTAGAAAAGTCAAGCAGCAGGGTTCTTTTTAAGTAGCATTTCTCAAATAGTTTTCCAGTGTGTTGTGTACAATAGTTCAAACTGTGTCAGAAGGGGTTTATATCTGTTGTGTTGTGCAGCAACATTAAGTGAATTGAGTGGAATTGAACATGAACAAAAACGTGTTGTATTGAACTGTGCTTGAACGTTTTATAAACTGAGCCTTGAATTGGGAGGTTGAAAAATGCCATTGGGGAAATGACTGAACTCTGGGGCCTGTAAGTGACGAGTGTGATGTTTTTTTTTTTTGTTTGTTTGTTTGTTTTTTTGGTAAATCACTGTAAATGCTGTGACCTGGAAAATGAATGTATGTGATTGGGTGGACAGGGTTTGTAGTCATGGAGGTGTCTGTAGTGGCTGTTTAGCCTGGGGAAGCTGCTCCAGAAAAGCACAGTCTTTCCATTTCTTTGCCAACTTCCTGCATGAGCGTGCTCCAGGTGATTTGTACAGCCTGTGGCTTGCCTAGCTGCATGCTCATCAATTCTGTGACAATGTTCAATAAGCCAAACTCCCCACACCATTTCCCTGTCTTCCTGAGCTTCACCAGGCAACAGTTACTGCTCCTGCTGTCCACGACTCGACACACGAGGCAGGTGTGTGAGTAGGCACAGAAGTTAATGCCAGCACTCTAATTTGAAGATACTCAGTTGTCTTATCTTATTTGGGAGCCTGCTGCAGTGAGTTGGGGGGGGGGGGGATAAACTGGGGCTGAATAGTTGTTTACCAGTCCACAGTTGTTGGCAGTTTACCACAGCACTCGCTCTGGCAGCAGTCAGCACATGGTGTCTGACCCCCTGTTGTACACACACACACAGAGAACGGCTTGTTTTGTTAAGCTGTGGAGATATGTTAACCCAAATGTGTGTGTGTGTGCGTGTTTGTGTGAGCAGGAAATGAATCCTCAGCAACAGGTAATTTATTATTATAAAATG
>NW_019525288.1:2376294-2377229 GCF_002814215.2 Seriola lalandi dorsalis
TGTAGTGAAAGCACATGCTTGCCATGTTTTCTCATGTATTTACACTATGTGTGGCTTTTCAGTAACACAAACAGAATAACAGATTGAATACTGCGGCCTCAAAGTATGAAGAAGGATGCTGAAATCTTTCCACGCCCTTCATCCTTTGTCTATAGTCTTATCAACAGGTGCATTGATCATGCAGGTGGGAGAGCAAGAGAACACTGAGCCTAACTTTCTGTTAAAGTGGTCATGGCTGACACTTTAAGCTAGTCACTGAATATAGCATATGGCTTAAATTACCCTGATTAGACCCTGCTTGACAAAAAGGCATAAGCTGCTTATTTCTAAGTAGTTTCAAATTTCCCCTTGATCCTAATACATGCGTTGCGAAAAAAAAAAAGAAAAAAAGAGAGAAAGAACTTAAATGTAGCTAAGCTTTTCATTGCATTTATATCATAAACCTCATTTACTGATGGGAACATACTATTTTGGACACACACACACACACACACACACAAACATGCTTGTTCAATCAGACATCTTAACTACAAATTATAAAGTCTCCAGTAGCTGGAGTTGTCCAACTTCTCTTTAAATTATAAGTTAAATGGAGCATATGTTCTTTTCACAGCAGGTTAAGGTGAGCGTGTGAATGTGCAGAGAGAAGATTCACACATTCAGCTGGCTGAGAGGAAAAGTCAGGTGGCACTTTTCATTTTGCTGTCCATGATGATTGAGAAGGAAGGCCAAACAAAGAGCAGTAACAAAGTAAGTGGGAAAAAAAATCACTATATTACATCCACAAAAGCACATCTACTGTATCTGTACCTGACAAATAATTCGCACATCAGTTCCTTTAACTCATTGCATATTTTCTTTCTCCTATTTTAACTCTCTCTCTCTTACCAACCTCTGCCTATCTTCATTCTCTTTTCCCACTCCTTTTTTGTGCT